>NW_005196528.1:85066-114364 GCF_000372725.1 Emiliania huxleyi CCMP1516 | reverse complement strand
TGTGAGTGAGTATTCTTGATACGAAACCACGACGACACACACCAGTCGCGACTCGCATCGGTTGCCTCCATGAACGGCGGAGCTATTCTCGCGCCCACACCACACCTGGCTCCAACGTGGACACGCCCATAGCTGGGGACACTACTAGGTCACGCATGGCATCACAGAAGTTTTATCTCTGGGCCCCGAAAGGCATCTCTAGCAGTGTCGTTACACATGCCCCCTCCCCTCCTGGGCGCATGCGCCTCACGTCTCGCCAGAGCATAAGCCCTTGGCGTGTGGCGAGACGAGAGCGAGACGAGTTTTTCGCCATGCAGCGAGCAGCAAGCCGCCCGCCGCAAACAGCCGGAGGCCTCGCCGCGGCACTGGCTGCGCCGCGGTCCCGCACCCGTCGACGCAGCTCCCCCCGCGGAAGACCGCGCGTAGCGACGCCTTGACGATCGAGATGAGCGCGCTCCAAGCTCGCCCACCTACTGCCCCTGAGAGTTGGTTACGAGTGGGATCAGCTCCCCCCCTTGGGATCGAAGCTTCCACGACCTCGCACCCAGCATCACAGGCGGGATCAAAAGGGGACACACACACACACACTCACGTATCAGCCCCGCCGAGCTCGATGAACGCCAGCGGGTGAGGGCGGCTATTCTCCCCCGAGGCAGGCACGGATACACAGTCCCTCGTGTCGCGCGTGTAAGTCCCGGTTGCCGTGCGCGCCAGCGCGTGTGGCCGCGTACCTTAGCTAAGATACGCGCGCACGGGCGTGGGTGGGTAAAAACGGGTCACTTTGCGGGGTTTGCCGTCAAGGGGCACGCGTAAACTTGCGGCGGAAAGTGGCGAGCGAGTGGTCGTGTGTCTTGTGAGCCTGTTTGTGTCTGTGTGTCGCTCGTGCGTGTCGTCATCATCTGTCTAGCGTCCACCCATACCGCGTTGGTGTCCAGTCCGAGCCTGGCTGTTCTTCACCTTTCTACCTACCTACCTACCTACAACAACTCTCCTACCTACCTGGTCGTGCGTGCCATGCCCAACGGCATGCACGATGCGAGCAGAAGGTCCGTACCACTCAAGTGATACGTACTACCCTCCGAGCAGTGCTATTAGCACGTACCCAAAAGGGGGACAGGACTCTCTCTCTGCACCTAGCTGTCAAGGAACAAGCCGGATGGGAGGACGGCACGCCGCCACCACACAGGGATTTTAAGGAGCGAAGTGCGGTGCTAGCCTTCCCACCCTCGGGCGTCTACCTCTTCCTGTCGCTGTTCGCAGTCTCTCGCCAATTCTCGCAGCGACCTTCATGCCACCTCGTGGTCGTCCCACTCTCGTCCTCGTTCTCTCTTCCTGCTGCTGTTTCATCCTCTGACTCATCGCTCTCCTCGGCCTCGTTCTGAGACGCCGCTGCCCTCTGCCGATCCCTTGCTCTCGCTGCTTCTCTCGCCTCTCTGCGTAACTCCGCCCTGCTCTCGGCATATTTTGGCCCCTCGAGTTTATCGAGCTCTCCTCGCGCAAGGACCACATTTCTGACTCCCACTCCGATCATTTGCCTCCAAGTCATGTCGTTGCTCAGGTCCACTCTCGTTTCGAGCACTTGTACCTCAACGGTCGGTGTTGGCACTGGGGTTCCCTTCGGGTATATCGTGACAGCTGACGGCCCATCTCTCCTAGAGGTGCCTAGTGCTTTATTTATTTATGTGTTTGGGACGCCGGTCTGCGACAACTGTGACGCCCGCGCGAGTAGTCCTGTCCCTTTAGCAGGGCATCCAGGCACCGCACACCTCAACCTCACAAGACAGCGCTCAGCATAGAGAGGAGAATTCTCATCGTTAATAAGTAAACAAAGAGGTTGACAAAAAGAAAATAAATAAAACGGACACGCCAAGCACCCAGGCTACCGGGTACAAGGGCTCTCTCTCTTGCCCGCAACCCGATGCCAATCGTCTGGCCAACTGGGTGCGCTTCTTACGCCCCCCACAGCAAATCGGTTTTTGCCCTTAAATAGTGCGATTTCCCACCGAGGTCAAGCGAAAATCTCGTTCACCAAAAATCGCACGCGCGTCGAGATCCAAAACTCGACGCGGCCAACTCCAAGCCCAAATCTGGCCAGAGCCCCATTCCTACCAACCGTCGGCTTTCGCCGCTTCTGTTTCCTTGAAAGCGCCGGCACATCAGAACAAGATAAGCCGGACGTGGCGAAGTGCGCGCGAGCGACGTGCAACACGTGTGTCGTCGTCCCCCGACGCTGCACGTGTCCCCCCCTAGGGCCAACCTCCTCCGCCGCCGCCGCCGCCGTTATCCTCAAGATTCGTAATGTCCTACCTCCTCGAAGAAGATCATGTTGACGAAGGCCGTCGTCCCGAGCATGCGCGCCTTGGCGGAGGCGTCGATGCCTTTCGGGAAGTCGAGCTGGAAGGAGTCGGCGTCCGTGAAGACCTGTTCACACATCTCTACCGTGAAGATGCGCTGTTCAACACCTCGCGGCAGATAGCGGCGTCCGTGAAGACCTCGGTACCGAGGCCGCGCCACATCTTCACAATCTTGCCGATCTCCTCGCCCTTGCCCCCCGACGAGCCTGCAGGGTAGATGTAGAACGGAACCTTGCAGTTGCAAAGACCTTCGGCGCAGCAGTCGATGCACCTGCGGTGTGGGATCGGGAGTGTCTCAGCATGGTCACCTCCGATGGGCAGCTTCCCTTGGCGAACGCACATGCCGCCGACGCAGGATGGCATCTGCACCTTGTACTCCTCCTGGCCGGCCGGATCGAAGACGCTGATCTTCGGCAGGCATACGTAGCACGGCAGGCTCGCCCCGCCGAGCGAGTCGCCCGCCCCGTCCTTGAAGGTGATCGCGGGGTTGCAGCAGCAGAGGCAAGCCTAACATGAACCGGACACAACAGCTGATGGTAGGGAGCTTGCGCAAATCAGTGTGTGCACACAGAGACGCAAAGCTGCCCCAGCGCTGAGCGAGAATTCCTTTGACATGGTCATGACCGTGCCGCTGTGAGACTCCTTGGTGCCCGTCCACACTGTCTGAGTGAAAGCCCTATTGTTTTTGCAGCAAAAGCGCATGCAAAAGTCGCTCTCCTCCAGAGAGTAGTAGGTCTCGGCGCCCTTTGCGTCGGCGGCCGAAGGGTAGATCTTGAACTCGTTCGTCGCCTCGCAGCCGAAGCATTCCTGGACGCAGCCCTTCTTGGTCTGCTTCACAAACAGCGATTCGTACTGGCCCAGGGTCTCCGTGTCGGAGCGGTCCATCAGCTGGACCTTCGCCATGGCGATAGCGAGCGGTCTGAGACAAGGCAAAGCGGCGTCTCGCCGAATGAAAACGACACGCAAAAGAATTTTACTACCGTTCACGCGACAGGCGAGGCGCGGGCGACGGCTTCTGCAGAAGCCGTCGCCCGCACCACAGGAGCAGTCACACCACTCCCTCTCCGGCGCCCACCCACTCCCGACTCGGATATTTCAACTTGCCGCCCTTGACGCCGCCGCATCTGGCCCTGCTGCCATCGTTGTAACCCTCGCCGCCCTTGCCGCCGCCTCCCCGACGCGCGCCCGCGACGCCGGCCGCCTCGTCCGCCGCCCCGCCCGCCGCCCGCCGCCTCGCCTGGCCTTCGCGCCCGCCCGCTCGACCGCCGCCACCGCCGGCATCTCGACGGCTGCCGCCTCGCCCGCCCTCAAATCCTGTCCACAAAAATAATTTTTGCCGCATGGCGCAGGGGCGCTCTCTCTTTCCGCGTGCCGTCCTCCCATCCCTCCCTTGGGTTGCCCGCAGTGTGCACATCGCCAGGCAGTCCCGAGTCTAGGGCACCCCCTGGGTGGGGGCCGGCAATTCCCATGCCGGGGCTCCGCCACAACCCCCGCCGGGAGGGAATCCCTGCTCACAGAAAAGGGCTCCGAGCCCTGTCTCGCGCACGCCCCTGGCGGGCGCTGCGGACCAGTTCCGCGAGCGCTCGTCAGCGGGTGGTGTGCGGTTCTTGCCGTAGTTCCTCTTCGGTCGCCTAGCCCCGGCGCCGTCTGTCGGACGCCTGCGTGTCACGAGTGCGAGCCGCTCGCGGTTCGTACGCCCGCTTGCGGGTTCGAGTGGCGGGCCATCCCGCTTGCGGGATGGCTTAGCGGGTTCGAGCCGTCACACATTGGCTGCCGGGGTGTGTGTGCCGAGGGGGGGCTGGGTGGGCGGTAAGCCGTCATTGCCCGGCGCTGCTTGCAGCGCTCTGGGTGGTAGTGGCGGCGCTGCCAAGAGTGGTGCTCTTGGGAAGAGGTTCCTCCTTTCCGCTCCCCCCCCGCAAGGCGCGAGACACACGTCTAGCCTACCTACCCTCTAGCCAGTGAGTGGCAGTGCCGAACCAGGAAGTTCCTCTCTGTCGTTCGTCGCTCACGAGGACGAGGCCCTGCGTTGTTCTCGTTTAGCCAGAACTATACGGATCGAATGCGTCATACAGATATACCACGACCGAACTACACCGGGGAACAGAAAGTCAGAGAAGAGGTGCAATCGGCCGCCTGTCTAGCATGCTGTCCAGCTAGAGGTAGAGCGTACGGATGGCAACACTCTGCCGATATGGAGCGGCCTCGAGGGAGCGGCAGCAGACTCGGATGCTCCGCTGGTCCCCCAGCCTGCATTTGCAAGCGCAACAGGAGGCGGTCCTCCTCGATCGTCCACGGAGTGTAGCTGGAGTTCATCGACACGGTTTTTCGCGTGTGCAGCTTCAGAGAGCGTCCTCGACCGACGGCTGCAGGCTTGCCTCGGTGCTCTTCAGCTGCGTCTCGCTCATTTCTTGCTCCTCGCATATTCCGCACATCACGCCAGGTCCTTGCTGCGACGGCCTCGCCGACATCGCCCGGTCCGCGGCCGTCTCGCTCGTCTTCCGCGCGTCGCTCGCAGAGCAGGGCATCCTCTTGTGGGCGAGATGAGCACACGAGCCAAGCCCGTCGCCGGCGAGTTCGCCCTCTCTGCCGCCGAACGCTCCGCCATCGCCAAGCACCTCCAGTCCTCTGTGCGCAGTGAGCCACGTCCTGCCGCACCGACGACCGCGAGGGTGGTGCCGCCTCCTCGGCCGTGGCCATCGGTGAAGCCGCGCAAGTGCACC
Organism: Emiliania huxleyi CCMP1516; assembly: GCF_000372725.1. NCBI lineage: Eukaryota > Haptophyta > Isochrysidales > Noelaerhabdaceae > Emiliania > Emiliania huxleyi. Next base: position 109,290 of record NW_005196528.1, on the reverse strand, counting down.
GCAAACGAGCTGCCCGCCTACCGCCATCGCGAGGAGCTCCTCGCCACGGTGCGCGCCGCCCGCGTCACGCTTGTGCGGGGAGCCACGGGCTGCGGCAAGTCGACGCAGTTGCCGAGGCTGCTGCTGCTTGAGGCTGCCACGGCGGGGACGCCGTGTGCAATCGTCGTGGCTCAGCCGCGCCGCCTCGCCGCCATGGCGCTGGCAGAGCGGGTCGCGTCGGAGCTCGGCGAGGGCGTCGGCGGCGTGTGCGGCTACCGCGTGCGGGGCGACGCGCGGGCGTCGGCCGAGACGGCGCTCACCTATGTGACGACGGGCGTGCTGCTGCGGCTGCTCGAGGAGGACGCGGCGCTGCAGGGCTTTAGCCACGTCGTCGTCGACGAGGTGAGGCCGTCGCACGGCCACTGCGAGTGTGGCCGCCGCCGTGCCAGCCTCCCTCGCCTGCACTCCCTCTCACCTCCACCAGGTGCACGAGCGGAAGGTTCCTAGAAGGTTCCTAGAAGGTTCCCTCTCACCTCCACCAGGTGCACGAGCGGAGCGTCGAGACGGACCTGCTGCTGCTCGCGCTGCGCCGCGCGCTCGCGGCCGGCTCGAGCGCCAAGGTCGTCCTCATGTCCGCCACGGTGCCCGCCGCGCCCTATTGCGAGTACTTTGCCGCCTCGCTCGGCGGCGGCGGCGGCGGCGGCGTGGCGGTGGTGGAGGTGCCTGGCCGCACTTATCCCGTCGAGGAGCTCTTCCTCGAGGACGACTTTGTGGTTGGTGCCAATTAATAATCACTAGTCAATTAACTACTCCTAGGAGCTCTTCCTCGAGGACGCCGTCTCGAACACGGGCTACGCCTGCGCCGCCGCCTCGGCTCGCGACAGACACGCCGCTGCCCGGAGATGACAACCACGCTCAGAACAGAAGCTTCTATGGGCAATGCGTAGGCTCGCGACACGCCGCTGCCCGTCGAGCCGTCCCTCGGAGCCGCCGCAAAGGCCGCAGCCGCAGCGAGCGAGGCGGCCGACGCAGCGGCGGCGGCGGCCGCGGCCGCGGCCGAGGGGCGCGGCTCCGCCCTCGTGGCGAGCAACCTCGCCGAGCGGGCGGCCAAGCTCGCCAACGGGATGGAGCCTTGCGGCAGCCTTCTCGGACCCTTCCAGGAACGGTCTAGGCGGCCAAGCTCGCCAACGCGGCTGCGGCGTGCGAGGCGAGCCGCGCCGTCGGAGGGGTTGCGAGCGAGTGGCTGCAGGCGATCGTATGTCTCTCTCCCACGCCGCACGCACGCACGCACGCACGCACGCACGCACGCACGCGCACACCATCGTTGCTGCCTCTCTCCTCATCGCTGCTTGAGTGGCTGCAGGGCCTCGGCGCCGCCGGCGCGGCGGAGGCGCTCGGCGCGGCGACGGCTGCGGCCATCCGCAGCATGGACCTGTCGACGGTAGACGAGGTGCGCTTCCCCCGCACCCGCCCAACCTCCCACACGCACGCTCGCTTGCCACCTCCTCCCCCCGCTACGCCAACTGCCTCCATCACTACCGCGCGCTCCCCCCCCTCTCCAAGTGCTGCCTCCTCACTCCCCCCTCCGCGGCTCGGTTGAGGCGTTGGTCGAGGCGCTGCTTCTGCGGCACCACAGCCAGGAGTGCGGCGACGGCGCCGCCCTCGTCTTCCTGCCCGGTGTGGCCGAGATCGAGCGGCTGGCAGAGCGGCTGCAGAGCCACGCCGCGCTGCACGCCGTCCGGCTCCACTCGCAGCTCGCGCCGGCGGAGCAGCGGCTGGCCTTCCAGCCGGCGCCGCGGCGCGGCACCACGAAGGTGGTCCTCGCGACGGACATCGCCGAGACGTCCGGCACAACACACGACGTGACGTTCGAGAGTACACCCGAGATGACCCGAGATCGTACCGAGATTAGGTCCGTCACGATCGACGACGTGACGCTCGTGATCGACGGTGGCCTCCGCCGCACGCCTATCAAAGTATCGATGACCTGAGAGCGATCAGTCACTCACGAGTCGCCAGTCAATAGGTGGCCTCCGCCGCGCGCCTTCGGTCGACGCGCGGTCTGGCATCGTGGCGTTGCGAACAGAGCGCGTCTCTCTCGCGGCGGCCAAGCAGCGCGCCGGCCGCGCGGGCCGCGTGCGGGCTGGCCGGTGCTACCACCTCTACTGCAGGGTCGAGGCGGAGCGCGGCATGGCGGCCGCCCCGCTCGCCGAGATGCGGCGAGCGCCGCTCGAGCACGCGGCGCTGCGCTAGTGAATCCGTTGCTGAGAGCTGCCACGAATGAATCACTGACAGGCGAGTGCCGCTCGAGCCCGCGGTGTTGCGCTTGCACGCGCTCCTTGCCTGCTCGGACGTCGCCGAGGCTCTCTCCGGCGCCTTCGAGCCGCCGGAGCCCGTCGCCGTCGAGCGCGCCGTCGCGTCGCTCGTCGGCTTGGGCGCCCTTGCGCAAGATGGCGCCGGCACGGCCCTCACGCCTCTCGGCCTCCGGCTCAGCCGGCTGCCCACCGCGCCGCACTTGGGCCGTGCGCTGCTCTGCGCGCGCGCGCTCGGCTGCCTTCGCGAGGCGGCGCTCCTCGTCGCGGCGCACGAGGCCAGTGACGATCCCTTCGGCCGGAGGACGGCGGCGGCGGGCGCCGCGAGGAGAGCGCTGGACGGCACCTCGGACCACCTTGCCTTGCTCCGCGCGCACGGCGAGTGGGCGTCCGCCGAGGGAGGCGAGCGGCGCGGCGTGGCGGAGCGGCGCGGCCTGAGCGGCGCCGCGCTGCGCAATCTCGGCCGCGACGCGTCGAGGCTCGTCGAGAGCGTCGAGAAGGCGTGCGGCGGCGCGGCGGCGCCGGCCGGCCACTCCATCGGTGGCTCGAGCCCTGCCGCGCTTGTCAAGGCGAGCCTGATCGCGACTGGGCGTGCCGCCCTTCTCACGCGGCCGAGTGGCGGTGGGAAGCGGCCCGTCGAGCTCCGCGGCAGGGCGGGGCGGGCCGAGCTGGCGCTGCGCCCTCACGTCGCGACGGTGCTCGGCGGCAGCGGCGTCGCCCTCCCTCCGGGCCAGCTGTGCTTGTCGCTCGCGGCGATGCGCTCGGCGGCCGGGCTGACTGCGCTCGACACCACGCTCGTCTCGCCGCTCGCGTGCCTGCTGCTCGGGCCGAGCCTTGCCGCCCCCTCTGCAGAGGGGGCGCACGGGAGCGGTTCCGTCGCCGTCGACCTCGCGGGCGAGGTCGTGGTGTTGGCGGCGGACGACGCGCGCGCGATTGGCGAGGTGCGCGCCCAGCTCGAGGCGGCGATCGGCGGCGGCGAGGCCGGAGGCTCTTTGACGGCTCTCATGGCGGCGCTGCTAAAACCAATGGAGGTGCCGTGGGCTGGATTGCCCGACGGATGGCGATGCGAGGAGGACGAGACGGGCGCGCCGCGCTACCGCTCTCTCGTCGACCCCTCCCACGCCACGCGCCACCGGCCGACCGTCAGCGCCGCGTGCGCGGCCGCGAGTGCGGAGGCGGGGCGGGGGTCGCTCGAGCGTGCGAACGCGGAGCATGCGGCCAAGCAGGCGGCCAGGCAGGCGGCAAAGGCCACGGCGGAGGCCGAGGCGGCCGAGGCGGCGGCGGCGCGGCGGGAGGCGACGCGGGAGGAGGATGAGGCGAGGGCACGGGCGGCGGCGGCGGCGGAGGCGGCGCGGGTGGAGGCCGAGGCAGAGGTGTTGAAGCATATTACGCGGGCGCGCGCGGCGGCGGCCGAGGCGGCCGAGGCGAGTGAGCGGCGCCAGTCGGGGGTGGCGGGCAGCGTGCACGGCGTCGCGAAGCTGCTGGCGGAGCTGGAGCTGGCGGACAAGTACACGGCGGCCTTTGCGGCGGCGGGCTACGACGACGCGGCCCTCGCCGAGGTGGCAGAGGCGCTCGATGACGACCGCGAGGCGGGCACGGCCGCGCTCGACGAGATGATCGAGGCTGTGGGGTTGCGCGGGGGCTCCGCGGTCAAGGTGCGCAAGAGGATGCTGGAGCCGCCCAAGCGGGGCGGCGGCGGGGGGGGAGGTGGCAAGGGCGGCGGCGGCGGGGGAGGCGGCAAGGGCGGCCGAGGAGGCGGCGGCGGCGGCGGACGAGGAGGGGGCGGCCGAGGAGGCGGCGGCAAGGGCGGCGATGGTGACAAGGATGGCAGCAGGGGCAGAGGCGGCGGCGGCAAGGGCGGCAAGGTGAAGGAGCGAGCCGCCGGACGCGGAGGTGGACGTGGAGGAGCCTGACATGTTGCATCGCACGTGTGCAGTCCGATTACAGTCCTGTATCAAAAAAGACAAAACTTGTACTCGAGTATCGCTCGCGCTTCACGTGGCACCCCATCTCTACATGTGCATGTGCAAAATGCACATACACATGCACAAAGCAGCAGATCCCCTACCCGCCGGCATCACCCATGGCGATCGGTTCATGGCAGCAACCGCAGATGGCGAGACTGTGGAACTAGAGTGCCCCGAAAATGGCAAGACCCGGACAGCAGATCGTGTTCATGGCTGATCCGATGGAGGGCGTAGGAAAAAAATTTAGCGCGGCTCGACCTCTTTGAGTCACTGCCTTCGCCGGCGGTATGGCTGTAGAGCCTCTACGACAAACTCTACAGCGAAATCGCGCTCTATATCTGATAAATACGAGATGTATAAGCGTGTTTAGTGTTCTCCCACACGCAGGATATGTGAGGTTAATGAGACCGCACTCCAAGTGGCTCCATCCTCCAAGACCAAGTGCTCCCTCACCACAGAGTGTACTAAACCGCTGAAGGGCGGCATATCTTCATGTCGCACTGACTTCACGTTGAGGCTGAGCCGACTGGACGAGAGAGAGAGCAGTGCCAGAGCATGGGTTAGAGACGTAGCCTGCTGGCAGCGCCACTGGCTAAACCCAATGGTGGAAACTGCAAGCCATCCTTGCCGGCCCGTCTGCTGTTGACGAGCGGCACCCCCCATCGCTCCCTCTCAATAGCTGCTGTCGGGCCGTTCGGCTCTGGCGCTAGGAGTTTGCCGAACCCATGTTCAAGGTCTGTGACGCGCTTGGCCATGGCTGTGCAGCTCTGAGCAAGCCCAGCCTGCTGGGCGGCGCTCGCCTGGAGCTTGCGGCGGGCCGCCCGGGCCTCCTCCTCAGCCCGGCGTGCTTCCAGTGCCCGACCGCGTATCCGCGTCTCTGCGATCGCCAGCTTGGCGTTCAGAAACTCATTTCGCTCGCGAAGTGCGCACGCCTCTTCCGTCAAGCCCTCCCGTTCCTCCCACCCTCGCAGCTGCTCTCTCAGCTGGCCGACTTGCAGACGCTCTCCCTCCAGCTCGTCCGCCAGGCTCTCTGTAGCAGCCGCCTCTGCATGCAGCCGCAGTGTGAGATCCCGATTCTCCTGTTCGGCTGCCCCGTGCTTGCTCACCAACCGCTCGTGCTCCGCTGCGAAGGCCTCCACTTGGCGCAATCGTCGACGGAGTGGCGCGAGAGTAAGGAGGTAGCACGCGCCCAAGCATTTGGCCGCCAGACGCTGCTGCTGGATCAGCTTCGCGTGGTCCTGCTCGCGCTGCTCACTTCGCTCGAGGTTGGCAGTGTGTGTCGCCAGCTCGATCGACCTCTCGTGCAAGTGCTCCTCGCACAACGCCAGAGTAGCCACGAGCGTCTGGTTGTCAGCGAGCCGCTCTGCGTGCCCCTGCGTGAGCGCAGCCTCGATGGCACCGTGTGCGTCAACTATTGCAGCCTCGTGAGCCCGCGCAAGTTCAGCCTTGCCAGCCTCGAGCCGCGCACAGTGCGCCTGCGTCTCGGCGAGCGCCTCTGCAACAGACGCCCGTTGCGCCTGCTCCGACTCGAGCGACTGCTTCAAGGCATCACGCTCGATATTGGTGCGAGCGACCTCGGCCAATAGTGTCTCCTTCTCTCGCGCCAGCTCCTGGACCTCCTCGGCATGATTCGCAGCTCTCGCCTGCCGAAGCTGCTCCAGCAAGTCCTGCTCGAGCGTGCGGTGCCGGTCTATCTGCGCCTCGAGCCGTGAGACCATCTCGGCCAGCTGGACCGACTCCTTTTTGCAATGAACCACGTCCAGATTCAAGTCCTTCAGCTGAGCCCTCAGGAGATGCGTGGTCTGCTGCTCGGCAAGAAGCTGCTCGCGGATTTTGACCTTCTCCGCCTCGAGCTTTCTGGTGAGGATCTGGTGATTTCGCTTTGCAACCTCTGCGCCCTGTGTCGCGCGTTTCGCTGTCTCCGCGGCCTCGTCCGCCTCGGCAGCCTTTTGGCGCAAGTTTCTGCCTTTCGATAGAGCGGCCGCGTGCTTCCTGCTGAAGACCTCGGCGGTCTGCGACTTCATCTTTTCCGAGTCCACTCGGCCGACAATGGAGCGGCGCCGCGAGCCGGACCGCCCCACCGCTTTGGTCGCTGGTGCAGCAAACATCTCGTTGACGGACTCGACCGCAAAGATACCAACCATCCTCGCGAGGGTCAGGCCGAGCGCAGGCTCCAAGATCGCGAGCTCCTCGATGGCATCGTGCCGCAGCCCCCCGAGGACACCATCGGACGCACCGACAATGTCGCACGGGAGCACGCGCCCGCCATCGTAGTAGCTGCTCGCATTCGCAACGTGGCCGGCAGAGCGGGTGGCTAGCGTGTGGTTGTCTATCCTGAGATCCACCGAGCCGTCGAGCACAAAGCATATGTAATCGTTCTTCGCAAAGCGGTCGACGACCCTCTCTCCAGCTGCAAAACGGTGGAACTCGAAGAGGTCTGCTATACGTTTGAGATCCGCCTGCGACATCACGACCTCGCACTCGACGGGCCCAAGGCGGCCGCCTTGCAGCCATTTTGTCAGGGCACTCTCCGCCTGCTTTGGCGCTAGGTTCCAAGCCAGCGGCGGATGCGCCGCTGGATTGTGTGCCAGTTGATATACAGAGGACGCGCCGAAGACACGGATGAGCTTGACGGCAGTGTGTGCGCAGCTGTCGAACAGGGCTTCGAGGTTTGGCATCATAATGAATGCAAGAACGCCACTCTTGGCGCCGCGAACGTCCGCTAATCGCTTGCCGCCTGTGAAAAAGGCAATCTCACCCACCACCTTCCCAGCGCCCATGCTGCCTACAACCCTACCGTCGGCGCCGGCCGCCTCCAGCTCGCCGCGGAGGACGATGCCGACCCAGGTTGCATCCTCTCCCTGCTGCATGACCACTTCGCCCTCCTCATAGTCAAAGAAGTGCAGGTGGTGCGACAAATTGGTCAAGTCTTCGAGCGTGAAGACCCCCAGTAGGGTTGCGGCGTGGACTTGCGCCTCCTGCAAGAGCGCAACTGCGTCATCGGGGTCGACCTTTCTGGGCTGCGACGACGCGTCCATACGGGATCAGGCGTCGGCGCTTCGCCCGGCAGGACGTCGCCCCCTGCGCCGTCGCCGCCGTCTCGCGAGCTTTTCAAGAGTCGTTTCAGACGTCCGTTACCTGATTGGAGAGGCGGCGAAATGAGTTTGGGGTGGGGAAATTGCAAGCGGCGAGGAAGAGGTAGAAGAGCAAAATGGAGAAACCATCGCATAAGATGAATTCACAGCCACGATCGCACCGAGTAAGTAGCTCGTGCGTCCATTTGCGAGGGACCAGTTGTCGCAAAGGGACAGACAGAGGAGCGCGCCCACTCGAAGGCCGTCGTCGATTGGGAAGGTATGGGCTCAAAGGGCTGTGACAGCACGGATGCGCTCGTATTCTTCACCGCGCTCGGCGCCGGCACCGCAAACGGCTTGTTTACAAAGTCGATGTTCCAGCTCACTGCCGTCGGAAACACTGGCGAGGAGGAGCTCTTCAAGCCAAAGCTTCTCAACACCCTGCTGATGTTCTTTGGCATGTCCCTCTCGCTTATCGCGCACAAGTTCTTCAGCACGGCAAAAGAATCACTTCCTCCGAACCAGCTCATCCTCCTCTGCGTCCCTGCATTCGCCTCTCGTCCCTTGGGCAACGACATCAGCTTGCGGACGGACTCCATTACCCTGTTGTCCTGTAGGCCCTCTTCGACCTCTGCGCCACTGCCCTTGGCACTCTGGCGCTGCTGCTGCTGCCCCTCTCGATGTGGCAGCTCCTGCGTGGCAGCGTCATCATATGGGTCGCTCTGGTGAAACACTTTGTGCTCAAGGACCACCTGACGAGTAATATGTGGTGCGGGGTTCTCTTTGTGGCGCTTGCCATCACTGTCGTCGGGCTCGCTGGGGCACTCGGCGGCGGCGGTGGCGACAGCGGCGCATCTGGTAGCACCTTGGCCCTCGGCATCTTTCTGACGCTTTGTGGCACCCTCACGGCTGGAATCCAGTTCGCGGTCGAGGAAAAGATGATGAGCGGAATGGCGGCTCCGCCGCTGCTACTCGTCGGCATGGAGGGCATCTGCGGGTTCGTCATCACCGTCTGTATCTTTTACCCTGCCTACTATTACCTGCCGGGGGACGATCATGGACACTTCGAGGATGCCTTCAATACCCTGGCCAAGCTGCGCAACTCGCCGACCGCAGTATTCTTTGTGTGCTGCTATACTGCGCTCGTCTTCACGTTCAACGTCACGTCCATGTTTGTTGTCCAGCGACTTTCCGCCGTGTGGAAGGCCATCCTGCAGAACTGTAGGCCAGCCTCCATTTGGGCCGCGCAGCTGGTTATCTACAATTTGACCGGCGGCGAGTTTGGCGAGGCGTGGGCAGGGTTCGCGTCCTGGATGCAGCTTGTCGGGATGGGGCTGCTGCTCCTCGGAATTGCCGTGTACAATGGGTCGGTGCCTCTGCCGTGCGTGGACAGCACGGAGGCCTCCGAAATCCACGAGCCGTCGTTGTGCGAGACCGCCGCCGTCTCCGCGGGCACCCGCTACGCGTCCCGAGCCTCACGCGTGTCGTCGAGCAGGCTCACGTCGAAGCTGCTGCCTGAGTGAGCTGTCTTGGGAAGTGAGCGCTCCCAGGTCGGCTCGCCGCTGCCTGGAGTGGGGGTGTGGCTGCACGTCGACACAGCGCCACCGGGGCCGGTGTGGTTAGTGGTGGACGAGTGAGGAGAGGGGAGATATGTAGATATGAGAAAAGCTGCGTGTTGAATCGGGACGTTCCCGCGACTCTGTGTGGGAGGACGACTTAGCTGAGGAAGAAAGCGAATCGACTTTGCCAGCTCGCTTTCTTCCTCAGCTACCTATCCAGTGGAGGTCTGTGGCACCTCAAATCCTGACGACCCGGCCACACCCCAACCCCCGAAGTTGGAACCCTTCCCGTATGCTCGCTGTTCAGCGCTGTCGACGGTGTTTCGACACCGATATCCCATGGCCACGCAGGACATGGTGATGTCCTTTCTCGACCAGCAAGTTCGCAGCAAGCTCCAGGTCCGGCCGCCCGAGGACGGCACCGCAGAGGCTGAGGCAGCGGAGGCGGAGTGGGCGGCTCGGTGGAAGACGTGGATGCACCCGTGGCGCTGTGGAGCGCCGGCTGCTTCACCCACAGCCAGCTGCGACGGCCGACCCGTGCGAGAGAGGCTGCTGCTGCTCTCCGAGTCTCCTCTCGTCTGGGCTATCCCCGGCTTCTGTTCTCACGAGGAGTGCGCTCGCCTCATCCAACTCGGCGCGCGTGGACTGCAGCCTCCTCCGGGCTGGTCGCCCGAGTGGAGAGGCCGGCAGGTTGCGAAGACGACCGTGGCGGGTGGGGCGTCGAAGGAGGAGGAGGAGCGACTACTCGCCACGCTCAGAGAGAGGGTGCACTCACTGCTGGGCTCTCCGGGCGAAGGCTCGCTGGGCCTGCAGCTATCTTTCAACGCACCCGAGGAGGAGGCGGGGCTCACGATTGGGTTGCACACAGACCTCAACAACGGGGCCGAGTCTCGCTGGGCGACCGTCCTCCTCTACCTCAACACCGTCCCGCCACACGAGGGAGGAGCCACCGTCTTTCCTGCCGCCAGCGCGGTGACAGCTGCCGGCACCGCGCTGGAGCCGCCACTGAAGCGGCCCTGCAGCGGAGCAGCGGAGCAGAGCGAGACCGCGGAGGGCGCGGCGGCGGAGCAGAGCGAGGCGGCGGAACAGAGCGCGGCGGCGGAGCAGAGCGAGGCGGCGGAACAGAGCGCGGCGGCGGAGCAGAGCGCGGCGGTGGTGGATGCGAGCGCCGCGAGGGCGGCGGCGGAGGAGCTGTCCGCGCTGGGCGTCACCAGCACCTCGGACGCAGTGAGCTTCGCTGTTGAGGAGGATGGCGAGGTCAGCGTGGAGTGCCTCGAAGGCGGGGGTGCTGCCGCGGTCCTCACTGCCGCCGCGCAAGCTGCGGCGGCATCGGCCCTCACCGCCGCCCCTCGCGGCAGCCGTCAGGGCGTCCTCAGCAGCCACGGCCCTAGCGGCGTCGGGCTCTGCGTGCACCCCTCCGAGGGATGCGCCATCCTCTTCTACTCACAGAGCGGAGGAGGAGGCGTGGATCCCCTCTCGTGGCACGGTGGAGCCGCCGCGGCGGGCCTCGGCAAGTGGACGGTCCAGTGCTTTGCGACGCTGCCCGAGTCTGTGCGCGGCGACGAGGCGCGAACCAGAGCCTTCCTGTCCGCTCACCGCATCGGGAGGGACGGGGACGGAGATGTGACATGAACCTCGTCTCAACTTGAAATTGATAAGAGAGCTAAAAAGCCACTCTGCTCTCTTTGCGCGCCGCGCGGCGTTTTTATGTCGTGTGGGCCTGGTTGGTCAGCCCGTCGTGCGCCGAGCCCCCGCAAGGCATGCCGGAGGGGACGGATCGGGTTGGGGCGCAGCAGCTCCCTCTCTCCCTCCCTCCTCTCCGATGCGCAGCGCGCCGGACGCCGCGACCATCGACTCTGACTGTCATGTCTGACTGACCTTGGATGCCGAGAAGCGACCCCGTTTCGCGCGGGCGAGCTCACAAGAGGTGGCGCTTGTTGTTTGACGCCTTGTAGTACAGAAACGCGGCCACCACGAGCAGCTGCGCGCAGACGCCCATCCCGACCAGGCCGAGGGAGCCGGAGCCCTGCGCGGCGGAGCGCTCCAGCAGGGTGTTGACCGCGTTGCGCACCTCCTGCCCCTCCCTCCGCGCCTCGCCCAGGCCCCTCGAGAGCTCGGCCACCGAGGCTTCCACAGCCTGCGCCATGAGTGCCGCCAGAGTCAGGGCGGCGGGGCACGGCCTCGCGTGCCGTCTACTCGAAGCGTCGCGTGGATTCGAAGGGCTCGCGTGCGAGTACCGCTGCAATGCAGCGGAGCGCAGCCGAGTGCAGCCGAATACAGCAGGATGCGGCTGAGTACGCGTCCTCTCGAGTGCTCGTCGGGCGAGGCGGCCTCCGCCGCATCTAAAAGGGAATCTAGGGTCCGCAGCCTTGAGCCGCCCCTCGAGCCCGGACTGCAGCGTGCGCACGGGCGCGACCTCGGCGCGCAGCGCGGCCTGTTCACGGCTGAAGGCGTGAAGAGACGCCGTTCGCGCTGCACAGCGCCGCCGGCGCGGCCTCCGGCAAGCAGCGGGCGGGCCTGCGTCTTTTGAGCCGCGTCGCGCAGCTCAGACTTGAGCTGCTCGGTGTTCGCGCTCAGCTCGGCGGCGGTCACCTCGTTCGTGGGCGCGGCGGGCGCGCCCGGGGCGGCAGGCGCGCCGGGTGCGCCGGGCGCGACGAGGCCGTCTCCGCCGCCTGCGGGGGAGGAGTGGAGGGGGCAGAGGAGTGGAGGGGGGGAGTGGAGGGGGGGAGTGGAGGGGGCAGAGGAGGGGATGGGGGGGGAGTGGAGGGGGAGAGTGGAGGGGGGGAAGGGGGGGTGGAGGCGTGTAGGGAGGAGGGGGGGGGGGCGGGGGACGATACGGCTGGGGTGATCGCCGCCTCCTCGCCGCTCGACCGCCTCCTGCAGCGTCTGCAGCCGCTGGTCGACTGCGGTGCGGTCAGGGCCGGGGTGAGTCGGGGTCGGGGATTGGGGTGGGGTGCCAGGGCTAGAGCTAGGGTGAGGGTGAGGGTTAGAAGAGGAGGGGGTCAGTCTGCGGTGCGGTGCGCAGTGCTGCATGTCTGTGAGACTGTATCCCGGGGGGGGGGGGGGGTGAGGCGGGCCTGCGGTGCGGTGGGCGACGAGCGCGAGCACGTCGGTGCGCACGTCGGCGAGTGTCGCGCGCGAGGCGTTGCACTGCGCGTGTACCTCCCACATGGACGCCTCGAGGCCGCGGAAGGGGGGGGGTTTGAGGAGGTGCGGAGGGAGGGGGGTCATGGCGAGGAGATGTGAGGAGGTGCGGGGGGAGGGGAGGGGTCGAGGCGGGGGGGGGGGGGGGGGGACGGCCCCTCCACACCGAGCAGCTCGTGCGCGAACCGAGAGAGGTACTCGTCCTCCGACGTGGGGGGGGGCACCTTCCTTCATTAATTAATCACGGATTAGTTCTTCAATCAATGAGAGGGACTCGTCCCCAGAGTGGTGAGGGGCACCGCCGTCGCGGGCGCCGCCTGGTCCCCCTAAAGGGAAGGGGGCGGGGGAGGGGGAGGGGGAGGGGGTGGGGGAGGGGGCGGGGGAGGGGGCGGGGGAGGGGGTTGGGAGGTTGGAGTTTGGGGCTGGGGGTGGGGGTTTGTAGGTTGGGGGTTGGGGGGTTGGGGGGAGGGGGGAGGGGGGGGGGGGAGCATCGTGTGTCCGTCTGTCTGTCTGTCCGTCTGTTGGGCGGCCGCCTGCAGGTTTTGCTCGCCGGGGAGGTGCGCCTCAAGCACGGTCGGGTCGGTCGCCACGGCCGGCCGCTCCGGGTGCGCCGCGTCCTCGCCGCCCGCGTGCACGCGGACGTCGTCTGGGACCTGCGGCGAGTCGAGGCGAGGAGGCGAGTGGGTGGGGCGGGGCGGGGCGGGGTGGGGTGAGGCGAGGCGAGGCGAGAGGCGAGGCGAGGAGAGGCGAGAGGCGAGAGGCGAGGGGAGGCGAGAGGCGAGGGGAGGAGAGGGCAAGAGAAGGGCTCCTGGTCCGAGATTGGCGTCGGCGCGAGCGGGTCAGCCCCGTCGCGGGCTGCGCCAGTCAGGTTGGCGACGGCGAGCGAGTAGACGACGTGCGTGTCTGCGTGAGCGCCCGTCATGGCGGTGACGCCAAAGTGTCCGACACGAGGCAAGTCGTACCTGCGGCCGCGTCGTGGACGTGTCCTGGACGTGTCCTAGCGGGCGGTGTGTCGGCGGGCGCGCTCCGAGGGCGGCGGTGCGAGCAGAGGGGAGGCGGCGGTGCCGGAAGGTGTGTGTATGCGTCGGCAGGTGTGAGTGTCTCGGAGAGGTGTGCGGTACCGCTTGTCTTGCTTGGCAAGCTGCGAGTGTCTAGGAGGTGTCTAGGAAGTGTCTAGGAAGTGTCTCGGAGAGGTGCGCGGTACCGCTTGTCTTGCTTGGCAAGCTCGCGCAAGTTCACCTAGCAGAGGGTCCGAGAGGGCTCCTGGACGGCTCCTAGAAGGACCCAGCCGGCTAGGCGCCAGCCCGCCCCACCGTCTCGATGCAGGGCTGGAAGTGGTTCGAGGAGGTGAGGTCGAGCCAGACGCGGAGCTGGCCTAGGATGAGAGTCAGGGTCCGGGTCCGGTTAGGGGGTAGGGGTCAGGGTTAGGGTCAGGGGAGGGGAGGGTCCGGGCCAGGGTTACGGGCTAGGGGTTCGGGGTTAGGGGTAGGGGTAGGGGGTTAGGGTCTGGGCTAGGGGTTAGGGGTTCGGGGTTCGGGTCAGGCGCGGAGCTGGCCGTTGGTCCACGCGATGCGAGCGCGCACGATGTTCTTCAGGTTGCGGTAGGCGGCGTAGCAGATGCCGACCTGGTGCTCGACCGCCTGCGCGCGGCGGTGGCCTCGCGTGGTGAGGCGGCACCTGGCCGCACCTGGCCCCGCGGGAAGCGACTCGGCTCTGCGCCCGGATTTGACTCGGGCGGGAGGGTGGGGCGGTGCCAACGGGATGCTCACTGGCTCTGCTCGACTCCATGGCGCGCAGCGGCAGGCTCGCGGCGAGGCGGCACACGCCACACGCGGGGCGGGCGAAGGGCGGCGCTCGCAGCAGAGGCGGCGAGAGGGCGGTTGCGAGAGGAGCGGCACGACTGCAGCCGCGGGTTTGGCGAGCGAGTGCGGGGTGCGGCCGCGAGAAGGCTGGTGAGAAGGTTCTCGGAGGTGGCGCCTGCTCGTGCGCTCCTTCGTCTATGCTCGTGCCGTCATTCAGGACGGCGACCACGAAGGGCTCGACTCGCTCGCCGCTCTCGCCGCCGCCGTACGAGTCGAACAGTATCCCGACGCCGCGGAAGTCGTCGCTCTGGCCGTACATCGCGCCGGCGCGCCCCTGCTGCTCTGTGAACCAGACCGCCATGCCGCCTCCCGTCGACTGGCGCGGGTCGCCGCCGATGTGGAACTCGAGCTGCACCTCCCAGTCGTCGATCTCGATGGGCTCCGTGGTCCAGATCCAACCCAACTTGTTGGACGTCGCAGTCGTCAGCATTATGTAGTCGTTGTTGAGCGAAGTCTCGCCACCATACTCCCAGCCCGGGATGTTGCCGCCCGCGTATGCCTTGTACGGATTGGAAAAGCTGAGCTTTGGCGGGGAGTATGGCATCGGGGTGAGGTCCACCTGTGCGTCGGCACCCTTGCCGGCCGTCGCAGGGGAGAGAGGGCCACTCAAAGCGAGGACCGAGGCGTCCGCACTCATGAGGGCGGCAGCGAGGGCCGCCATCGTAAGTCGGTCGCAGTGGAGCCGCGAGTTGTGGGTGAGCTGGCCAGGCCCACGCGATTTTTTTCAACCCGCGCACTCTTCACTAGAGCCCTCACAGCACACTGTGAGAGTCCCGTGAAGGTTCACGGGGCCGACTACAGTGTACAGCGGGGAGGAGTGGATTTTTTTGATCCGACGCCCAATCGCGGACCCCAGCGGTGAGTGTCCCAGCGGCTCTTGGCTCACTCTCAGCGTCTCCATCGTGTCTCAATGATCACTCCGTCTAAAAAAGAAAGAAAAGAGGCAACCCAAGGGAGGGATGGGAGGACGGCACGCCGCCATCACACAGGGATTTTAAGGAGAGGAGTGTGGTGCTAGCCATCGCCCACCCTTGGGCGTCTGCCCCTTCCTATCTCTCTCTTAGCAGTGCCTCGCCGATCTCGCTGCAACCTTCATGCCACCTCGCGGTCGTCCCACTCTCGTCGTTCACTCGTTCTCTGCTTCTCTCTCTTGTCGCTTCGTCTTCTGTCGCGTCGCTCTCCTCTGCCTCGTCATGCGACGCCGCCGCCGCCTGCCGATCCCTTGCCTCGCGGTCTCCTGATCACTCCGTCTCACTTCGTACAAACGAGGAAACTTTTCTTTGCAAAACGCGGGAATCTCCGTCGCCCGCGAAGTACACGAATCGGATACGACGGAGAAGAGGTTGCGTTCCCAGAGTTCTGCGACCCTCAAGGCCGCCACGGAGATGCCGACTGGCGCAGCGTCGTCCAGTTATGGCCCCGAAACGAACGTGGTGGACATCGTCATTATTGGTGCTGGCCTGAGCGGGCTAGTCGCCGCTGCCTACCTCAAAAAGGAGGGGATAGACTCCTTTATCGGTCGTCGACGAGGGTGCGCACGGCCAGGCATCTAGATGCCTCACGCAGTCGACTGCACACCCCTCACGCATCGCGGTGCGGCAGCGGCAGCTCTGTCATTGCACGGCAACACGTTGTGTCACGCTCCACACAGAGCTCAGCCGAGACGCCACTTATGGCCAGCCTCTCAAGCCGAGACGCCACTTATGCCCAGCCTCTCGCCTCAATCCCCTGCCACCTTCGAGCGTGTAACGCAACGTGCCTGGCGGCGTGCCTCCCTGCAGGCGCTGTAGGAGGCACCTGGCGCGACCACCACTTTCCAAACGCTGGGACAGACACCGAGGTGCCAACCTACTACCCGTCTTTCCTGCCGACCCCCGAGACTTCCTCGCAGTTTGGTGAGCGCGACGAGATCCTGTCGTACTTTGCGCCCGTTTTTGCCCATTTTCGGTCATCCGTCAAAATATCTGAAGATCTGAATGGGGGATTCTCCCCAAACCTTGCTCAGCTGATCCAGCACGGGCCGTACCGGTAGGCCAGCCCTGGCCAAAGAAACCAGCACCTCAACCGGCTTCCCTGAGCGTCACAGCTCGGTGATCGCGCCGGCCGGACACCACTGTAACGTCCGTTCCGGGCATTTGAACGCGACCTTCGGGGGCAAAGACATGGGCTCTATCGATGGGCTCTATGGCTCAGACTGGACTCCTCTTGGTCCCTTCTGATGCCCTAGGCCATACCTGGGCCTTACCCGGGGTTCTAGGGGCCGGGCGGGGTTTGCCCCCTGAAACTGGCCCGAGGGACCTTAAGGAGAGGAGTGTCGTGCTAGCCGGCGCTCGCGCTTTCTTTTCTGATTTCGCGCTTCTCTTTTTTTCCGCGACGCTTCTTCACCATGTCGCATCAAGCACTGCTCCTGCTCCTCTCGATCGCCGACGTCGGCGCTCTCCGCACGCCGCTCAGCGCCTCGCGCCGCGCGGTCCTCGCCGGCGCGCTCGCTCTGCCTGCCTCGTCGCGGAGAGCAGTCGCGGACGACTCGTCAGACATCGAGGTGTATTTCGGCTGCGGCTGCTTTTGGCACGTGCAACACGAGTTTGTGATGGCGGAGAAGAAGCTCTTGGGCCGCAGCGACCTGCAGATCACATCACGGGCTGGCTACGCTGGCGGCTCGGGCATGCAAGACGGCAAGGTGTGCTACCACAACGCCGCACAGATTTCGGACTACGGCTCGCTCGGCCACGCGGAGGTGGTGCGGCTCCGCATCCCTCCCACCTCCTTCCGCGCCTTCGCCGAGGAGTACGTGAAACTCTTTGACAAGGACGGCAACCGGCCGGACCAGCTCGGCGACCGCGGCCTCGAGTACCGGAACGTCGTCGGCATACCGGGCGGCGGCGGCTCACCGCTGGCGAAGGAGCTGGTTGATGCGAGCCGAGAGAACGGCGACAAGCTCGACTTTGCGAAGGGCAAGGGCGGCGATCCAGACGCGCGCGCCGTGGCATTCGTCATGGACACTAACTCGCACCCCTTCTACCTGGGCGAGCTGTACCATCAGTTTCACGATGGGTTCGCCTGGGGCGAGGACTACCCCGGCGAGTACAACGGCATCACGAAGAAGCTGGTCAAGTCCAACATGCTCGCAGACGCGGGCTGCCCGAATGGAATGCTCGGCGTCGGAATCGCCGGACTATGACCGACGCACTCTCTTACGTAGGGGCTCATCCTTCTTGACACTCGAGCTTTTTACACGCACCGCGAAAAACTCGCAGACGCCACGCATCTTATTTTCTCTTTCCGCTGTGTGCCTGCTTCGATCCTCCTCTCTACGACCTACGAGTCTTAGCAAGAGGTCTCTACTGGCTCTTATACACACGGCGGCATGGACACGTGATGCCTCCATGTCCCGGCCGTCGAGTCAAAATCGACATGCGAGTCGATCTTTGGCCCGACAGAGGGATATGTGCGCAGTGCGGCGTTTCGGGCGACAAACAGCGCTGCGACCGCGAAGTGGCGGTGGACATGCTCCCATGTTGCCGACGCGGCGCCGGAGTGGCCGGCGCTGCTCGCCGCGACCACGACGGCTACTCCGATGCTCCGGGCCGACCCGTCCTACACCCGACGGTGCCGGTGGCACTAGAGCTGTCAAACGTTAACTTTGGGCCTAACAGTTGCACTATTGTTGGCTGAAAATCCTCAACGTTGTTCAAGTGTTCTCCCCAGCCCAAGCTGTTACTGTTTGTTACTGTTGTTAACTGTTGTTCAGCGGTCAGCAAGCAGAAAATGCCAAAAAACCGCCGTCGATCCAATCAAATCATCCACCTTCAACATCCAGTTCGGCGGCCGCTGCGGCCGACCCGGGTAAAACCCGAACGAAAATACCTGGGGTTTTCCAGGTATTTTCGGGTATTACCCGCA
Organism: Emiliania huxleyi CCMP1516; assembly: GCF_000372725.1. Classification (NCBI taxonomy): domain Eukaryota; phylum Haptophyta; order Isochrysidales; family Noelaerhabdaceae; genus Emiliania; species Emiliania huxleyi. The sequence goes on along the minus strand of NW_005196528.1, from coordinate 91,490 downwards.
CTGGACGCTGGAGATCGTCGTGGGTCACTGCCAGGCCTTCCTTATTGTTGTTCAGCTGGCCTAACGTTAGCTACTGTTGTTGGGGAGCCCCACTGTTGTTCTGTTGTTACTGTTAACACTAGCAACACTGTTCAGCTCTTAACGTTTGACAGCTCTAGGTGGCACTCTTCCACGTCTCGCTCACGCTGAGAAAAATTCTGAAACGGCGTGCAGCAGAGTCGCCGACGAGTCGGTCCGCGTGACTCCTCGTGTCCCGCACCGTTCTCACACATCCATAAACTCACTTTGGCCTCACTGAAGCGATGCCTCAATCCTGAATCCTCAGATTTTAGAAGGACGCTGTCTATACCCCCTAGTACAGAGAGACTAGCAGAGAGATAGCGTCCCCACATTGCTCCGCGCGCACAATCCGTGCAATGTCCAATGACGAGAGGTGTGTTATAAGGTATATGTATGTATTAGTAGGATCGTGTATTTTTGGACGGAGGGTGGACGCGTCCAATGGGGGGGGTAGGGGGTTGGGGGAGGGGTATATGGGAGGGGGGCGGGGACCGGGGTATCTTCGACCAACGAAAGCGTGACAGCTGCGGAGCCGGAGGGGCTGGAGAGAGCGAGTCGTAACACATCGGAACACACCCCTGCTAGCGAGGCCTGGGCGGCGGTGATGCCGCAGGCGGCGACCGCGGAGCTGCCGCGGAGCACTGCGGCTCTGCGGGGACGGCGTCGACCGGCGGTAGAGCTGTTTAACATTAACTTTGGGCCCAACAGTCGTGCGCTAGTGTTGGCTGAAATCCTGAACGTTGTTCAAGTGTTCACCACAGCCCATGCTGTTACTGTTGTTACTATTGTTACTGTTGTTCAGCGGTCAGCAAGCAGAAAATGGCAAAAAAACCGGGTAAAACCCGAAAATACCTGGGGTTTCCCGGGTATTTTTGGGTATTACCCGCACTGGACGCTGGAGATCGTCGTGGGTCACTGCCCGGGCCTTCCTTATTGTTGTTCAGCCGGCCTAACGTTAGCTACTGTTGTTGGGGAGCCCCACTGTGTTGTTCTGTTGTTACTGTTAACCCTAGCAACACTGTTCAGCTCCCCCAACGTACACAGCTCTAACCGGCGGAACGCCCACCCACGAGCGATTGGCCCGCGAGAGGAGCGAGCGCGAGGCGGGAATGAGGGCGTTCGAGCCGCCGCCGGACACGTGGAGGGGGCGGTGGAGCACGTGAGCGCGTCCGTCGTGCTCAGCCTTAACGGCGGGATATCTCGAATCAGAGGTTCCGGGTAGCTATAAGGTCTAGAAAGGCGCCGCCGCGCGCGCGCCGCGCGGGTCGGCGTGTGTTATTAATATGAGACAGATATGACGGTTCCGTCACGAACCGGTTCATCTACTTTTGTGAGATTCACCACTGAGTACGGCTCTAACTCTCACCACACTGAGTCAGAGTGTCACACTGGCGTACGTGTCGACTGTCGTGCACCTCGCAGAGATCGCGCGCCTCTCGCGTCTTGCCGGCAGCAGAGAGTGCAGAGAGAGTACTCCGCTTTACAATGAGAGGGCTTAGACGCTTAGTTGCCTGGCGCGGACATGTTCGGCGGCGTCTTCAGCGCGCCGCAGTTGTACACGCAACCCGTCTGCTTGGCCTCCGCAATCTCCCGCCATCCTGTCCACTCGACCGGGCAAATCATCGGGCAGTCGGCGAGGTGCGAGCGGTGCAGCCCGGGCTCAAACGCGCGGTGGAAGAGCCGGCCGACAGGGCTCGCCGGGGCGCCCGTTGCGATCGGCCCGTGGCACCGCTCCGCGGCTGGAACCACGTCGTCTGGCGCGGTGGCGGCGGGCGTTGCAGCGGCGGGCGCACGCATCGACTCGTTGAGCCGCGTCTCCTCGACGCTCGTGTAAAACGTAAAGGGGCCGAGGAGGCCGCGGCCGCGGATGTCGGCCGCCCTGCACGGCCAAGGCGCATTCCAGCAGGCGGTGGCGGCGCGCATCTCGCAGTAGGACACGTTCCCGCGCCGCAGCCCCCGCGACTGCTCCGCGAGCAGCGCCACTGAGTAGCGCGTGACGGGCAGCACGCAACCCCACTTTTGGTCTGCCCGCAGCGGGTGGTTGTGCTCGCGCGCGTGATTCCACGAGTCGGGCACTGGGCCGAGGCCCTCGCACAGCAGATCATGCTCGTCGCCAAAGCGCGCGAGGATCGCGGGCAGCTGCCCGGTCCAGCCAATGTCGTGCTGCAGCACCCACACGCGGCTGATGTTTTCCCGCTCGAGCCGCCGCTCGTGCATGCGGTACCAGACGAGGCCGGGGAGGTCGCAGAGGTTGGCCATCCAGAAGGGCAGCCGCGTGTCGGACCAGCGCATTGCGAAGGAGCGCTCGAGCAGCCGCGGAAAGTAGCGCGTGACCGCCTTCTCATTGACGAGCGAGACCGCCTTCAGCCCGACCGCCATCCGCAGCCAGTAGCCGGCAGACGCGTCCTCGTTGCGAATGCCCTGCGGCCGCCAGCGGCAGTAGGTGGTCCACCAGCGCGGGTCGTGGCACGCGCGCGACACCTGCACCACCCGGTACATGTGCGGCGTCGCCGCAAACTGCGCCGCCGCTCGCCGGAAGCGCTGCATCAGCCCCGGGTTTGCGTGCACGCCCCGTGCCATCGCCGACGAGGCAATCGTGTGGACCATCGCGAAGCGCAGCGGGGGCGGGACGCTCGCCGCGGGCTCCAAAGTCGATGGGCGCGGGGCCGCGCACCCAGCGGTCCCCGCGTCGAATCGCCCCTCCCGCACCTCCGCCACGGGCGCTGCCGGGTCGGCGAGGCCGTCGCCGCTGCCCGACGACGCGGCGGCGCCCGCGGGTGTTTGAAAGGAGGAGGCGAGGCCGAGGTCGGTGTAGCCGGTGCAGTGCCCGTCGGCGTAGGTCCAGGCTGTGCACTCGGCGCCGAGCTGCGCACGCGAGAATCGCGATGGCGGCACCGGCGGCGGCGGCGGAAGCGCGAGGTAGTCGTCGCAAGCGCGCCGGCAGGCAAAGGCGGTGGCTCGTCGGCCGAGGTCGAGATCGCGCCTCACCGTGCGCTCTCGCTCGCAGACCTGCGGAGAGAGGATGCGTCCAAACTCGTCGACGCATCGGCACGCGGCGCAGGCGCGGCAGCGGCACTCGGTGCACGCACGCGCGGCAGCAGCCGGCAGCAGTCCGCTGGCACGGAGGGGCGGCGGCAGCGAGGCGGCGTGCTCGGATGAGAGGTTGGCCGGAAGCAGGGCCGCGCAGTCGGGGCTGCACCGGGGCGGCTTCAGCCGCCACTGCCCGTGGGCGCGGCAGAGGCTGGCCGTAGCGGGCATTCGTCGGCCGGAAGTAGCCGGCGGGCAGCGGCGGGCGGGTTGGTTGGGGTGGCTGGGGCGCTCGATCTCGACCACGAGCGATGCCAAAGAAAGAAAAGAAATTGACAATGAATAGAGCAGTCATCTCCAGGAGAGAGGGGCGACGCACGAACACAGAGGCAGGTGATTAAAGAAATAAATAAATAAAACACGCAAGCCAAGGGAGGGATGGGAGGACGGGCACGCCGGGAATAAGATTTTAAGATTTTTTTGCGCTGCCAAGGTCTCTGTTGGGCAACTCACTTCCATCAGCGCTCGCTTAGTCATGGCGCCGCTACCCTCCAAGCCCTCCGAGCTCAAGCGTGTGGTCTCGAAGGGCGTGAACCAGAAGGTTCGCAGCCTCAGCAATCGGCAACGGTCGCGCCTCTCCGAAGAGGATGAGGATAACGGGCGTGAGGCGTTCCTTGGCAGCACGTTCGCGCATGGCCAAGAGCCCCCCGCCGGCTTCACCCAAGACGCGTCTCGCACGTCGAGCATGGGCGTGCATCGCAACGGCTCCCAGATGCCGCAAGGCTACGGCTACGGAGCGCCTCCGCCGCCGCCGCCGCCGGGAGCGCACGGCGGCGGCCGCTCCGCCGAGGAGCAGGAGGAGATCGACCTGGCGCTCGCGATGGCGGCGTCGATGGCCACGCACGAGCAGGAGTCGCGCGCCCCTCCGCGCGTCTCCGCCGACTCCGCCGCCGAGGCGGACGAGGAGGAGCAGCTCCGCCGTGCGCTGGAGCTCTCCAAGCTTGAAGACACCACCCGCAGGCCTCTCCTCGCCTCCTCGCCTCGCCTCCTCCCTCGCCTGCTCGCTCGTGCCACCCGCTCGCCCTGCTCACAACTTCTGCTCGCCATGAGCACATGAACATGAGCAGGGCACACCCCGGCACACCTCCGCACACCCCGGCACACCCCGGCACACCTCCGCACACCCCGGCACACCCCGGCACACCCCGGCACACCCCGGCACACCCCGGCACACGGCCCAGGACACGTCCAGGACACGTCCCCGGCAGGCTCGCCGACGAGCCAAACTTGATTGCCGAGGAGCCAGAGCCACAACTCGGGGAGCCGGCGCCCAAGCCGGGCGGACTCGACCTCGACTCGCTTTTCAACTCCGGCCCGCCCGCCGCACCGGCGCCGCCGAGGACGGGCCAGCTGCCGGGCGCCGTGCTGCCCAACCCCTACGCGGGCGGCATGCCGCCACAGATGCCGCCGCAGATGCAGCAGCCGTACCACCAGCAGGTGGCGATGGGCGGAGGCATGCAGGGCATGGGCATGGGCATGCAGGGCGTGGGCATGCAGGGCACCCATTCCCCCCCCCCCCCCCCCTCTCCCCCTGCCATCCTCCTTCTCCCCGCCGCCGCCGCCCGTTCCCGCCACATCTCCGGGGTGCAGTGTGGACTCGCCCTCTGACCCGCCGACGCCTCGCCGCCCGTCGCAGGCGGAATGCCGATGGGCGGGATGCCCCTGGGCCAGCAGATGGGCGGCATGCGCCCGATGGGTGGCATGGGTGCGCCGCTCGCCTCACAGCCCCCCCCCCCCCTCGTCTTCCGTCGCCCGCCCCCTCTCCCTCACACAGACCAGAAGCGCACAGCCCCGTCTCCCCACCCCACAACACAGTCGAGAAGGGAGGGGCACACAGAGAGCGGCACTCGGGCGGGCATCGCCGGCTTCTCCCTCTCACACCCGTCTCGCTGGCGCCCCTCCCCGCAGGCGGCGGGATGCCGCAGCAGATGCCGCCGCAGCAGATGATGCCGCAGCAGATGATGCCACAGCAGATGCCACCGCATCAGATGCCGCCGCAGATGGGCGCGATGCCCCAGCAAGGGATGGGCATGCCGCCGATGGCCTCCCCGGCGCAAGACCCGTTCGGACCCGTCTCCGCGCCGGCGGCCAACCCGTTCTTCTGACGCGGCGTGGCGAGTCTCGCTCGCCTTCCCAGCCGTGGCCACTCGAGCCCACCCTCAAGGGCCGCCGCCTCGGTAGTAGCGAGTCGGCGGCCGCTATCAGCGGGTCGGGTCACTCGGGCGGGGGAAGGCCGTGCGTGAGCGACGGGCGATGCGCCTCCCAGGGCGCTTGCGGTCTGACGCCTGTGCCGATGCGGGCCTTGGCGTGATGCGGCGTTCATCGAGATTGTGTTGGTTATTGACGCGGGGCGGGGGAGCGGTGGGGGGTGTCTCTGGGGGGAGAACTCGAGGGGGAGAGCTCGGGAGATAAGGTGAATTCCGCGCGTGTTACTGAGTCCACACAGCACACACTCAGAGCGCGCGGCTCGTGTTCTGTTGTGTATCAGTTGTGTATCAAATGTATGTGTGGGGTATTTGGGGAGAGTAATCGAGATCTCTGCGAGAGAGTAGTAGATCGCAGACAGTAGATCGCAGACCAGGAGTGGAGATCCTAGCCGATTCTACCACACAGTCGGGCTTGGTTGAAGATGAAAGATTGAGATCACAGATTGTGGATCGTGTTGGCAGTTGCCAGGGTCAAAGGTGGAGATTGGAGATGGAGAACACAGATCGTAGATCCTCGCGCCGGGCATCCACCACTGGGGTGGAGATTGGAGATCGAGATTGGAGATTGGAGATCGCAGCTGGCGGCGGCAGGGGTCAAATGGGAGATTGGAGATCGGAGATCGGAGATGTGCGGTGTGAATGAATCCATAGCGCATCTCCTTGAAGGTTCGAGCCCCCCCCCCCCCCCCCCCGGCCCCCCGAATCGAGATTGGAGATTGGAGATTGGAGATGGAGATCGGAGATTAAACTGGATCCGGCAAAATATGACGCTGGAGATTGGAGATTGGAGATAGAGATTGGAGATCTGACTGGATCCGGCCTAAGATGTGTCGACGCTGGAGATTGGAGATTGGAGATTGGAGATTGGAGATTGGTGATCACAGAGGCCGCTGTGATGATCTTTTTGTTTTTTAAAGGTTACTGGTGCGCGGACGGCCCGGGGAGCCTGCGGCGCCATTTTAATCTGCGCTCCTCTTTATGGCCTGCGGCGCCTGGCTTGAGCTTGGAAGTGTAAACGAGTCCGCCAGGGCGGTATGCAAACACGGAGCGCGGGAACGCCGCTACCCACG
>NW_005196528.1:64347-84966 GCF_000372725.1 Emiliania huxleyi CCMP1516 | reverse complement strand
AGGCGTGTCAGGGGGGGGATCGATGTCCTTCCAAGGGGATGCTCTTTCCCTTTCACACCTTCAAGCGGATCTCCACCCTCTTTTCGCGCCATTTTGCAATCTCCAGTCGGCCACACGATTCTCGAGGCGCCTTTGGCGCGAAGTCAACATCTCCGTCTCCGGCCTGAGATCTCGAGGTGCCGATGGCGGCAGCTCAAGATCTCTATCTTCAGTTAAAGATCTCTGAGTTTTGTGAGAGATGCTGTGTGTGGAAGATCTCTGATCGGCATCTACGATCTCCACTCAACAAATCTACTGGTGTCCCGCAGAGATCTCGATGTATGTTTGGGGAAAGGGCTCGCGAAGAAAATTGAAGAAAGTACTTTAAGGAGGAGCTTCATTTTAACCAGGAGGAGCTACACTCATCACTCCCTCTCTGAGGAGTGAGGTGTCTCAGAGAGTCTCGAGTATCTCTCTTGGGGAGAGGGACCCATCGGCCATCGTGCATCGCCTCGCCGCCTGCTCGCCGCCCCGTAGAGGGTAGAGCCGACACGCGACAGAGGAGATCACGCTGATCTCGACCTCTCCCCTCTCGCGCATCTTGTGAGCGCGGGAGCCGGTGCAGGTCCAGTAGCGGCAACATGGAGGCAGCAGGACAGCGCGGTCACGCGTCAACCGCCTCCGTCTTGATGCGCTTGGCAGGCGCCTGGCTGTCCTCCGCCTCTCCGGCAGGCTCCTCGTTTTCGTCGTCCTCCTCGTCGTCGTCCTCCTCCTCCCCCTCGTCGCTCCCGTCGCCCCCCTCGACCGGATCGCCGCCGTCCGAGTCGTACTCCTCCTCGACGTCGGACCCCTCCGACGGGGCAAAGTCGCTGTCCTCGTCGTCGTCGTCGTCCTCCTCCTCCTCCTCCTCATCGTCTCCGGCGCCGCCGCCCGCCGCGCCGCCGCCAACCGCGCCTGCGGACGCCGCCTCGCCGTCGAGGGACCCATTCACGTTTGCGCGCTTCCGCTGCAGGAGCTCGCTCACGCGGTCGCACTCGTTCGCCGGCAGCATCGACAGCTCGAGCTTGAGGGCCGTCTTGGCGGGCGCGCCGGCGGGCGCGTCGGCGGCGGCGCACTCGAGCTGCAGGTCAAAGGTGCGCCGGCTGTCGGGCGGCAGCACCTCGACGCGCAGCCGGCTGTACGGCATCACGTGCACCTTTGACGCCTCCTTGACGAGCAGCTCCTTCTCGAGCAGGTACAAGGCCGCCTCGGTCGCCTTGACGTAGCACTGCAGGGCGGCGCGGCCGCCGAAGGGCTTGAAGCTGCCGATGCCCCCCACCTCGACCGCCGCCAGCGAGGCGAACGCCTGGCTGACGACCGACGCGGGCTGGCCACACAGCGGCTTCCCCGAGAGGCTGCACTCGACTTTGGGCTCCGCCGGCTTGGAGTGCAGGAGCAGGTGCCCGACCTGGCTCTTGCCGTTGGCGACGGGAGCGGCGAGCGTGACGACGCACAGGCTTCCCTGTCCCGAGGCCTCGGGGAGCACGAGAACGCGTGAAACGAGCCGGTAGGGCACCGCGATCTCGGCCGACTTGCCATGCAGGACCGCGGCGCCTTCGTTGAGCGATAGACGAAACTTGCCTCGAGGCGAGAGGAAGGAAAGATCGCTGGCAAGCTCGACGAGCAGGGCGCCGGGGCGGTCCAGCGGGGCGGCCGACCCAGCAGGCGCAGCAGGCGCAGCGGCGGCCGGCGGAGGTGGCGCGGCGGCGGCGGCGGAGGAGCTGGCGAGCGCCACGGCCAGCTGCTGCTTCGTATCGGCCAGCTCCGCCTCGACTGCGGCGAGCCTTGCCTTTGTGGACAAAAGCTCCGCCTCGAGGCCACTCTGTGAGCCGCAGGTCGCCATGGTAGGTAGGCGTTTTGGCGCGAGTCAGTGTCCACAGACCCCCTGTCTGGGCAACTCGAGTAGGAGCCGGAACCCGGGGGGGGGGGGGGGGCAAACGAAGATGAAAGAATTTCGTTCAGCAGGGTAAAGGTAACAGCCCGAACACGCGAAATTCTTCTCCTCGCACAGGTGTGTACGAGCGCGCCGCGGGAGGGGGGGCGATTGCAAAGCGCCGGCCGGACCGAGGTCGCACGCGTCGTGTCAGAGTGGTGTCGCGCCGCTCGCCGCAACCATGTGTTTCATGTCCAGCGCCGAGCTGTCCCGCGAGATCATCAACGCAGTTGGTGGAGGTGACGAGGTGGCAGTTCGGGCGTGGCTGGAGAGGGGCGGCGGCAAGACCAATGGAGCGTTCAAGCTTTGGTCAGAGATTGGGTGCTTTGTGAGTAAGACCACCCTGCTGATGTACGCTGCCGAGCAAGGCCACGAGCGGGTGGTCGATCTGCTGCTTCAGCATGGCGCGGAGACCAACCTCCAGGCCAGCAATGGCAACACCGCGCTGATGCTAGCCGTGTTGCACGGCCACGAACGGGTGGTCGAGCTGTTGCTGAAGCGCGGAGCGGAGACAAATAAGCGGGACGGTATCGGCCGCACCGCACTGACGATCGCCGCCCATCACAACAATAACCCGGCAATCATAATCCGCTTGCTGCGCGCGGGTGCAGACTCCAAAATGCGCGAAAGAGTAACCGGCGCTACGGCGCTCCAGCTGGCAAAGGGGTTCGGTCACGCCGAGTGTATGCGTGCCCTCGAGGAACATGCGGCGGCTAAGACGGCGGCAAAGGGCCGCGGTCTCATGGAGGCTCTCGACCAGCCATTGGATCGGCGCGCAGAGGCGAAATTAGCGCGGAGGGCAGAGGCAGAGGCGGAGGCCGCGCGGCATGCCGACGCGATGCTGGTCGAGGCGCAGGCGCAGGCGGAGGCGCAGGCGGAGGAGAGCCAGAAGAAGAAGAAGAGGACGAGGAGGAGGAGGAGGAAGGGGGAGGTCGGAGAGAGCGGCACGGCTGGGCCGCTGTCGCACGAGGCCAACGCTCCGGCCGAGGCGGCTGAGGACGAGGCGGCGGCAGAGGAGGAGCTTGCGGCGGCGCTCGAGGTGAGCGCGAGGCTGGAGGGGGAGAGACGGGCGACGGAGCAGGCGTGCAAGCCGGGCGAGCCGGAGCCAGCGGAGCCGCCGGACGATTTCTTCTGCCCAATCACGACAGAGGTCATGAGCGAGCCGGTGATGGCGGCGGACGGGCAGTCGTACGAGCGGTCGGCGATCGAGCGCTGGCTCGCGACAAAGTCGACGAGCCCATTGACAGGCGAGGCGCTCGAGAACACTGGCCTCTTCCCCAACTACTCGCTCCGCCGGATGATCCGGCAGTGGCAGGAGGGGCAGAAAGACCGCGCGTGACAGTGTGCTGAGCCTTTTAGGCAAGAGACTGGGCAGCAGTGCCACTGGGCAAGTCTTCGCTTAATCAGGTTCAGGAGAGGAGACCAGAGGGAGGGCCAGTGCCCCAGGGTCAACGCCCGACGCGGAGGGAGCCGGAGAGGACGGCGGTGTGGCGTGTGCGTGTGTTTGTATCGTGGAGATGTGTTTGGTGCCTGTTTGGTGCATTTATTTTTACTGGCGCGCACTGGCTCTAACACAGGTACAAGAATTTTATCGAAAAGAGTTGATTCATGTAGGAAATGAATTTTCGCGCCACGTGCGTCGCGTCGTGCGCGTGCGTGTGTGTGCGTGTGTGCGTGTGTGCGTGTGTGCGTGTGTGCGTGTGTGATGCCTGCGCGCTGCCCTCGAGGCGCTGCCGTGCGCTTGCTGCGGCGGAACGGCGCCCTCACTCAAAGCAGGGCGTGCCGTCCTGATTCTGGAGGGCAAAGACGTTGATCTCACGCAACGCCATCGAACGGCCCAAGCTGGTTGTTTGTGAGCTGGCAGTGATGTCACGACCCCAACGTCCATCGAGGCACGGCGCCGTCGTCAGGGAAAGCGAAGGGACTCCGACGCCTGTGGGGACTCCCGCCGGACACTCGACTGGGTTGCTGAATGTTCCTGGCAACGTCACGACGACGTAGCGGCCAACACCCTCGCACGCGATTGAGATCGGGGTGTCGCCCGTCCCCTCGAAATCCGCAACCGTGTACGTTGCGCACGCAACCTGCGAGGGGGTGAGATCGTTTTGTGGATGAGCACGTGCTGTGGTGCCGAGCTTATGGCCAAGGTATGAGAGACAGCCGGAGTTTGGCCCTACTGGATAGCTGCGCGCCTTGTCCGAGTTTGGAAAGGGCGAGGTGGCCACCGCGACCTCGAACAAGCCGAGGGTCGACCCGACAGCAATATCTGCTCTGTCGTAAATTTGTACCTCGAACACCTGCTTACTTTCGCCAAGGTCGAGCTCCACCCAAGGCGAGACTTCTGGGGACCAACCAAATCTCTCTGCATTCCCGGTGAAGCCCAGCGCTGAAATTGCTGGATCGTCAGCACCAGAGATGAAGTTGGCCGGTGGGTGTTCGCTGTGGGTGCTGCTCAGGCTCGCAGAGACGATATCAACCTCGGTGCTGGACCTGATAGAAAGCACGTCAGGTGAGGGCGGCTAGATGGAGGAGCGGGAGGGTTCTGGCGAGGCAAATGGCTGTCTCGCACCGGGGGCATGCCGGTGACGGGGGCGGTGCCGCGACAGCGGCGCCGGCAGCCGCTGGAGGCGGACAGGGCGCCTCGGACAGACGCCGGCGCTCCGCCTCGACGACGGGGTCCGCGACGCGATCGATCGACGACGCGTCCACCACCACGTTGGCATTCGCGCTGTCACGTGATGCGGGCTCGTCCTTTGCGGCGTTGAACCTCGAAAAGGCAAACTCGGTCGCGTGGACGCTCGCCACCTCGTAATCCGACACCGTGCCCTCGATGGCGCCCTCTGCCTGGGCGCTAGTGGTATAGTGGCCAGCCCACGGGTAGATGTCCTTCTTGCCGTGCCGCACGAGCCCCGGCGTGGCATAGGACTGTCCGATGATGCCGTGCGGCCTGTCTCGAGACGGAGCGTCGCCTCGCGCGGAGAATCCAATGTCCAGACGGTGCTTTGGGCCGGCGACGTGATCCTCCGCGCGTGGGACGGAACGCATTCCATGCACCTTTACCGTCCAGTTGCGGAATGCGAAGGTGGCGCTCGAGTAGCCCATCGACACTTTTAGATCATAGCATTCCTTGTGACCGCGGTTCCCAAACTTGAAGGGGCGACCGACGCACGTTCCATTGATCACTGTCCAGCCAAAGTTCTCCGGATTGAGCTCGGACGCCCAGAATGAGGCGGTCGCGCTTCTCTGGGGAGCAAAGCGCGCAATCACGTGCGCCTCGGTGAGGAACGAGCCGTTGATTGTGAGTGCGCCATCGTGGATCTTGAACACGGCCTCCTCCGTCTTCACGTTGACTGAGAGGCCCGGTGCAGACAGAAAGTTGTAGAGCGCGTTGGGACGGCCGCGGAGGTCGGCGGAGCCTCCATACGCGAAGTTTATGTGAGGGTCGCGGAAGACCTTTGAGGCGAGGTCGCAGGCAGCGCTCTCAGATGCCAGGGGCGCCGCGCATAGCGGCAGCATGTGGGGATCCCTTCGTTCTGGACGATGGGACGCGCGAGTTTTTGGCCCAGTAATCTATTTTCGGAGATCCACAGCCGTTGCATCTTCTTTTCGCTTTTGTTCTTCCTGCGATTTCTTTTCTATTTTCTTTTAAGTAGGAGGGTAGGGTGCCAACAGGACCGACCCACAAAAGAAAACAGCTTCCGCGTCACAAACAAAAACTGCCCTGCCCGGCACAACCAGGTTAGTGGCACGGCACCCGCGGCGCTCCTGTGCTCGCGACGTGCCCGCGCTGCGCGTCGGTCGCGACCTACGCGCCGGCGCTCGGCGCACCCAAGTCTTAGCTGGAGTTGATCGTTGCTTCCCTTTCGCGAGGCGGTGCGGACTGCCGGAGGCCTCGGTCTCCCCTCTGCCCGTGCGACTTTCGCTAACTCCCTCGAGCCTAGATCGTCTCTCTTCGGCGCGCTCGAGCACGTTTGGCACCAAGAGGCTTTGATTCTTACGACCCTTACCCGCCAAGGCAGGTGTGGCGTGTGCACTCTGCTAGTACTTGAGCACTTGACTCTTGAGCACTTGATAGGGTCGATTCCGCATGGTACGGGCCCCTAGTACTTGTGAGCTCACACCACTACACTGTGGGGGGTGCCCGAGCATGATGTATGTGCGCGTCTGCGCGTGTGTGGGACAGACGTTGTTGTCCTATGCGCGGGGCTTCCCGCGGGGACCGAAGACGTAAGAGCAGCAGCAGCAGCAGCGTCACAAAAATCGCGGGAGACGCATGTGCGTCGCGGATCTCCCGGGCTCCCGCGTCTCCCGGGTCCCGCGGGGGCAAATTATTGGCACCAAACACACCACACGCGGTTTGCGTTTAGGGTTGCCTAACGTTAATTTGGGGCCTAACAGTTGCGCTATTACGCCACACGCGGCCACACGAACGAGTGGGTGCGAGGACGGCTCGGCGAGGGGCTCACGGCGGGGTCGCACACGGCAGGGGTGACGGGGCCGCTGTGGAGCGATGTGGTCAGGGGAACGACGAAACACAAATGGGACAAGCGCCAGCGGATCAAGGATCAGCACGGCGTCCGCGAGATTGAATTCGCCGACGTGGATGATCACAACGTGGTGGCAAAGACCGTCATGGGAGCGCGTGTGCGGCAGCAGGCGGGGGTGCCACACGGAGCGCACCACGAGAGGATTATGCGGGGAGAGGCGGGGAGAGAGACCCCGGGCGCCGCCACAAGGAGCGAACTCAGGGGCTGCCTCGTCTGCAAAGCCGCGAGGGAAGCGGCGAGGAGGGCGGCACTAAAGCGAGACCCGCTGTGTCCGATCGTGCGGAAAGCCGCGCAGCAATGGACCGAGGAAGATGAGAACCCGCCTAGAGCGACGATGGCGCACTTGCTTAGCGGCGCCTGCCTGGGGAATAGGGAGCAGGCCAGATGGTTCCTCAGAGTAGCGCGAGCGCAGACGGGGACGGCGATCAGCAAAGTAGCCCAGGCGGCACCCGACTCCAAGGATACACTGAAGACGCTGAGGATAGCGCATGTCGCTGCGCTGAAGGGCTCACGCTATAGGGTGCTGGATGAGGACGGGTACGATGCACTAGCCCCAGCCGTCGGGGGGTGTTGCCGGCGCTGGTAGATGATCTCTCGGAGAAGAGCCGGAGGGACCTTGGCGCCGGGGTCACGAGGAACTTGCAAATCGTGGCCGAGGCGGCGACGGGAGCGGTGCAGAGGTGGATCCAGCTCAATGATGAGGCTACGGCGCGCATAATGAAGAGAGAGGAACACACTGAGTGGCTGAGGAAGCTCTTCACTGGGTGGAAAGAGGCTCGGCCGGCCTTGAGGGAGTCGCGGAGGAGGAGGGATAACGCAGGCAACGCAGGGACGGGCCAACAGCCAGTGGGACGAAAGATGGCCGCGACGGCGGCTCAAGCGGGAGGGAGCGGAGACGGTGGGCAGCGAGCGAAGTGGGTGAGACTGATGATGCTCCTTCGACTTAGGGAGCGATTCAGCTGCTGGGCGGGCTTCAGACTCAAAGCATAAAGAAGGGGAGAAGCAAGAGGAGAGACGCCGGTGATGACGAAGCAGAAACTAGCGCAGACGAGAGCAGGGCAGAGCCGGGGACTGGGGAGCCGGAGCAGACGGCATCGGCCGCCGAGGGAACGTTGGGAAGAGGCACGAGGAGGGCGGCGACCTCGACCGACTATGGAGGACCCGTCGCCAGACGACGCAGGGCAGAAGACGGTGAGGCGGAGCAGACGCGCAGGGCGAGACGAGGGAGGGAGCAGGACTTTGCGGAGATCAGCAGGAGGATGTGCGAAGAGATTAGGAGCAGCAGGGACCCGAGGGACCATGTGGAAGAAAGACGGCTAGTGCACTAGTCCCCCGTCGGGAGGACGACCCCGGCTAGTCGCCGACCACACCCACAAAGAACCCTGCACAAAGATCGCAAGGGCGGGGGCCTGTTCCTTTTTACCCATCTCACAGTAGAGAAGTGTCCGTTTTTATTTATTATTTATTTATTGTTGGCTGAAATCCTCAACGTTGTTCAAGTGTTCACCCCAGCCCATGCTGTTACTGTTTGTTCCTGTTGTTCCTGTTATTACTGTTGTTCAGCGGCCAGCAAGCAGAAAATGGCAAAAAACCCGCACTGACACTGTGTGGAACGGGCTAGCTCAAGGTTGCCTTAGATTGTCAATGGAGAATGGCCGCGTTCTCGCCCCTTTCCTGTACGCGTGGGTCTCAGAGGACGAATGCGCACCGGATCTTCGAGGACTTCAAAGTCGGCCGCGCCCCACGGCTATCCCGCCGGCTCTCGAGTGTCGCAGCGCGACGCGCTTCACCCCTCACTCCGCGCTGCGAGTCGATCTGGAGACGACGCTCGGCCACCGCCAACTCCACCCTGACGTGACGCACATGCGCCGCGTGTCCCCCCTGAGGGTGTCCTTGTATAGTATAGTTGGTTGCGAGTTAAAAAAAGCCCGTTCCGCACCCGCACCCAGCACCAGTACACATGCCGTTCTGGCGCCCCTCGGCTGGCCAGAGGACGACTCACAATGCAAATTCGGAAAGACATCACGAGGGGCCGTATAAACGGTGCCGCAGCGGCCCGGGACACTAACAGTGAGTTGCTGCCACTCGCCCGGCCTCCTCCCCCTCGGGCTCGCCCGGAAAGTGGGCTTGCGCACCGGCGCCCCCCCCAGCACGCCGACCCGAGGTGTACCCTCCGGCCACCTGGGAGGGGAGCGGAGTCCGATTTTGGCCCATTGGCTTCATCATGATGGATACGGAGGTGGCCAGCCCTTGGTTGTGCACCTGCGGCGCGAAGAGGAGGTGATCTCGGCGGACGACGGCCATGCCGAGAGCGGGTGCAGCGCGGAAGAGGGTGCGCAGCGCGTCGCGGCCGCGCGCATGGGAGCCGGGGGGATGGCCGGAGGGGGCGGGACGCCTGCATGTCCTCGAAGCTCCCAGCCGCATACGCAAGCCGAGCCGCGAACGGCGGGGAGGGAGTTTTGGAGGGTCAGCCAAGGGCGCGCATGGCGAGTGACAAACTAACGCAACCTCCCCCCTCCCTGGTTTCTCATCGTCGACGCGCACTGGACACTAGAGAGATCGTCTGGTCACTGGTGGGTCACTGCCAGGCCTTCCTTACTGGTGTTCAGTCGGCCTAACGTTAGCTACTGTTGTTGGGGAGCCCCACTGTTGTTGCTGTTAACACTAGCATGTAGCAACACTGTTCAGCTCCCAACGTAGGTTAGGCAACCCTCTATTTCTCGTCCTCTATTTGTGCGTTTCGGTCCGATCTCCGAAATGGAACTTTCTAGCAAAGGTAAACCAGACACACTTGCGCACACGGCACACCGTAATGCACATGCATATAAGACTGAGTGCCCCCACGGAGCTCGCAGGCCTTGAACAGGCCGCCGACGCGGGAATCAAAAATTATCAGTTCACAAACGGGTTGCAACTGCAGACGAGCCCGTGCAGTAGGAAGGAGAGGAGCGAGCCGAGGGTGAGCCCGACGTTGAGCGCGAGGACGAGCAGCGAGGCGGCCTGCTTCTGCTCGGGCGGCGGCACGGAGAGCGGCCCGTAGATGAGCGGGCACGCGGTGAGGAAGCCTGCAGCCGCGCGGGGCACAGCAGGGGGGGGGGGGGGGGCTTCGGGGACGAGGCGCAGATCCGGGTGAGGCACCCCGAGGGGATCGGGGTCGGGCGGGCGGGCGCGGGGGTTGGGCGAGTCGTGAGGGGCTTGAGCGGGAGGGAGGGGTGGGGGGGGGGGGGGGCGGTCTGCAAGCCGTTCGAGGCGGCGAGGAGGGCGATGAGCAATAGCGGCGCCGCGTCGGAAGGCAGCAGCGTCGGGACGGCACTGTCTCCGGGGCGCATGTGGCAGACCATGAAGAGGGGGATGAGGGCGATCCGCGACAGCGCCAGCGCGAGGGTGGAGCGGCCGCGCACGAGGTGGCAGGACGGCGGCGCGAGCCGGGCCGCCATGTCGCCTGAGGGTGATGGGTGAGGCAAAGGGCGGGGTGAGGGCTAGGGGGCCAAAGACCAGACCAGCAAACTCGAGGGCGGGCGGGGTACGAGGCAGGGCTGCGGGGGGTAAGGGTGGCGTGCTCGAGCTGCTGATGGCGGACGCAGTGGCGGCAAGGGTAGGGGTAGGGGCGCGGGCCACACCCAGGTTGAAGACGACAAACAGGACGGCGGGGAAGAGGCCGCGCCACGCGGGGGAGGGCGCCGTGGAGGTGACCATGCCGCTGATGGCGGGGAAGATCCCTAGCGTCACCTACTCTCACCAGCCCCTCGCCTCCTCTCGGCCTGATCTCGCCCCAGCTCCGCGACTCTTGCCGCTGCCGCGCGGGCCGCGTAGTTGGCCACCAGAGTGCCGGCGTGCCACCGCACCGCAAAGAGCGTGCTCCACACCTCGCGCCGCGCCGCCGCCGCCGCCGCAGCGCCTTCTGGGCCGCCGAGCCGCTCCTCGAGGTCGCCCCCTCGCCCCTCGATGGCCGCCGCGTGGCTAGCCAGGCCTGCGTCGGGGAGGGGCCCTGTCAGCGGCCAGGAGGCAGAGGTCTCGCGCCGTGCGCTCGGAGCACCGCGCGAAGACGAATCCCGCGGAACACAGCTGCAGTGCAGAGCTGCAGTGCAGAGCTGCAGTGCAGCCGGCAGTGCAGGCACACGTGTCCTCTCGAGCGCACGTGTCAGCCTCGCGTCCGTGTTCCGCATCTACACTGTTCCGCATCTAGACCGCCAAACCGCTGGTCAAGGCAACAGTCGGTCCCTCGGCCGCAACCGCCCGCGGCCCGACGCAGCAGCCGCCGCCGCCCGCCGCGCCCGCCGCGCCCTCTCCCACCGCCCTCCCCGCCACGTAGCCACCGCCTCCCCTCCCCTCCCCCCCCCTCCCCCCGCGCGTAGCCCCGCCAACAGCCCCAACAGCCCCGCCCGGCGGCCCGCTCTGACTGCTGCACGAGGCGAGGGCGTGCTTCGCCTGCACGTGGCGCGCGAAGGGCGTGGCGTCGGCCCAGGCGAAGGAGGCGAGGCACGCCGCGAACACCGCCACCGCCACGCCGTAGTATGCGCCTGGCTTGCGCGCGTGAGGTCAGGGGCGGGAGTGCGGTCTCGTGCGGTGCTTTCGGAGCCTCGCGAACCCGCGGACCGCAAAGACAGCGGGACGCCGCTGAGCACCGCTGCATACCGCTGCGCTTAGGTGGGCACGTGTCCTTGAGAGTGGAGCAGAGCGACGGCGCGACTCATCTAGCGCGCGCGCCCGCAGCGGCGATCGCATCGCGCTCGCTGCCTGGCAAAGGGGGGCTGACGGTGAGAGGTGTGCGACGAAGCTTGCGCCCTCTAGTCGGGCGTGGCGGTGTGTGGGACATGTCCAGGGCGTGTTGGGGATGTGGCCTCGGGTGGCAGGGCGGCCGAGGCGGCGTGGGAAGTCTCGGGAAGAGTGTAGCGCCTGCGCCACCCGCCGCGACGAGCTGATTCTGCGTGGGGACGGTGGTGGCGAGGCCGGCGACGGAGACGGCGAGGCCGGCGAGGGCCATCCCGCCCACCGCGACCTGCGTGTACCGCGCCGGAAACATCGCGCAGTACGCGACGACCGACCCGTTGAGGAGGCCCGTGGCGGCGGCGGCGAGCGCGGTGCAGCAGAGCGTGACGGTGAAGCTGGCGGTGGAGCTCGCCTCGAGGAGGGCGTGGAGCTCGTCGGCGGGCCGGCGGAGCGGAGAGAGCGTGTACACGGTGAGCGTCGCAAAGACGACCAGCTCGCACGCGAGGGTGGCGAAGATGGTCGTGCGGAGCCGGATCACGTGCTGCAGCCGCTGGAAGGCGACGATGGAGGCGAGCGCAACGGCGTTGAAGGTGATGCTCAGCATGGACTCGAAGGAGGAGGAGAAGGGAGACGCGGCGAAGCGGAGCTCGTAGTACTTGAGCGGCGTGATGATGGTGTTGAAGGCGAAGAGAGTGCCCATCCCCTGCAGGCCGAGCACGAGCAGCACGAGCACGCCGGCCGGGTCCTGCGGAGCCTCGTCTCCCGCCGGCGGTGGCTCGGCGGCGGTCATGCCACTACCACCGCCGTGGGCAAGCAGGGTTCGAATGCTTTGGGAGCGGGCGGGCGCCACAGCGGCGCTTTACCAAGGGCTAGCTCAAAAAACACAAAAAATGCTCGAGGCGGCGGCAACAGCGCCTACAAGGGAGCAGTCAAACAGGCGCTCGACGTCGCCGCGGCGCTCACCACGGCGGGCAAGAACCTACCCAGCGTCGAACAGTGGCGGCGGTTCAGGGCGGCGGCGTCGGGAGCCCTCCCCGCCCCGACACAATGCGAACGAGCGGCCACGAGGGCGAGAATGGCGGCAACGGGCTATGTACCACCCCCCACGCCGAGGGGGGCGCGACGGCGAGCGCCTGCCCCTCACCGCGATGCAGGTGGCGGTGCGAGAGGCGACCAACGCAGCCAGGAAGGCCTCGAAGACGATTATGTGGACGGCGCATCGAATGGCGCAAGACGAACGCGCCCGCGTGGAGGGGCGGCGCCGCCGGGGAACAGGACGGAGACGATGACGACGACGTAGACCGACGACGACGGCGACGAGCGCTCACAACCGGTGCCAGAGGAGGGCGGCGATGACGGGGCAGGCAAAAAAATCTTGTAAAAACCGCACTTGAAACATGGGGCACGGTATGGACCAGGCGCCCGGGTCGCCCCGGAGCGGCCCCGCGCGGGGAGGTGGGTGGAGGGCGGGCACCACGCCATCGGGCAGGCCACGCGGGGACGCAGCTGGGGCCAGCGCGCGGCGCTAGAGGGCCGGGCGCAAACTTGTGGCACCTGCACCGGCACCGGCACCTGGGTGCCGCGAGTTTTGGTGGTTCGAAAAGCGGAGCGCGCAGTCCGTTGTGGCTCGAAACGCGATGCCTCCGCCGGGAGACACGGATGGCGCCGTCAGGAGCGACGAGGCTGGCGAGGCGCCGCATTCGGTCGTCGTCCTGCCGGCGACTAGCGATCTGAGCAGTACATTGAGGCCGTTGGTGGAGAGAGAGCGTCGCGAGCGAGATGACGAGGATGGAGCTGTGGGTGTAGCCGGTCGAGGCATGGCCGCGTCGTCCACGACGAGGCGTCGGAGCAGGGCGAGACGTCGAAGAGCCGTGACGGTGATTCTCGGGCCGAGGCCGATGTCTTATAGGGAGGAGGTGACTTGTCAGCGCCTTCGCAACGCGGTTCAATTGTGGACGAAGACGTACACGTAGAGAGATTTCACGTTGTAGAGCGCCTCTACATCGCTCCACAACGGAGGCGCTTCGTCCCGCGGCGGATGTAGAGCTCTACAGCTCTACAGCGCTCTACAGCGCTCTCCAGCACTCTACATCTCTACAGCTCTACAGCGCTCTACACTCTACATCCTCTACACCCTCCCTCAGCGTGATCAACAGACCCCCTGTCCGGCTAGGAGCCGGAACCCTGGGTTCCGGCTCTTAGCCAGATAGGGGGTCTGTTGACCATGACTCGCACCAAAACGCCCTACCTACCTACCTATTGCGGGCGCCAATCGCCAGGCTCCGTGCCCCACCTACCTACCTATTCCCAGGCCGCGCAGCGAAGCGAAAAAATACCCGTTAGCCCTCTGTGAATAGGCTCCCAGCGCCCGCCGCGCGCCGGCTTGTACCGCAGTGCGCGCCGCTCGCGAGCCCGCCAGAGCATGGCCCCGTTCGCGGCTAAACGCGCCGTCTCCCGCGCGAAGCGGTTATTTTCACCCCCCCCCCCCCACACACACACCACCACCACCACCTACCTACCTATTGCGGGGCCCTCTGGGGCGGTCAAAACCGGACCTACCTACCTATTGCATAGGCTCTGTATGTATGTAGGAAGGTGAAGAACAGCCAGGCTCGGACTGGACACCAACGCGGTATGGGTGGACGCTGGACAGATGATGTGGCGACAGGGTCTAACCGGGGCAGACCCCCTGTCTGGCTACTGTGCTGTATGAATGGTTGGGCAAGTTGTGGGGGACACGATCCCGGCGTGAACACGACTAACTGACGGATCCGCTCCTGACAGTGGCATGCACCGCGCCGCGGCGCGTGCCACTGTCTTTGTTTGAAGTAAAAAGTGGAATCAGAGCGCCGTCGGCGTCCCCCGATTTTGTCCCACGGACCGCCCGTCCGGGACCGCTCCGGGACGCACGCCGGCGAAAAGCACCATCAAGCTGTTGTACGGCCCGGCATCGCCTTCCCAGGCTTAGCTAGACTGAGAGATATTGTGCATATGGTCTGTCTCTACAATATACTCACTGACACTCCACCTCCCAGAGCTCGTCCCGGTCCGTCACGGCCATCCTCGTCCTCCGGAGGGCCCCCGGCCGCGGCGCGGTGCGGCGGCGTCACAAATCCGACCACAGAGCACCGGGACGCGGTCGGGCGATCTGAGGTCCAACTAGGCGTATGCATTGTCCATCCAGGGCTATCACCTGGACCCATCAACAGGCGCCTGCGGCGCCGTCACTCCCTTTGTTCTCTTCTCATAAAATCGGAGGGTCGGCCCACGGGGGGACTTCGTGAACTGAAGCGACCCAACGATTTTATGAATGGCAGCAAAGGGAGTGGGCGCCGTGGTCACGAGGTGGTGTCAACACTTGCCCAACCATTCATACAGCACAGTAATGCCGGCCCGGGTAGGCTGCTGCCGGGAAGCCGGAACTACATAAGCTGTGGCATAGAGACGCCGGCCGACTCGCCCGCATCCTCTGACAGGCACCGGCCCGTGCTCCACCGAAACGGCGGCATGTCGTCAGCGTTCTCGTTCGCACCGGCCGATACGAGTATGGTCATAGAGCCGATGCGCTCGGACGAGTATGAGCGCTGCATCGACTTGGCTTCGGCCGCCTTCAACACCAACAACCCGATCATGAAGCGCGCCGGCCTCTCGGTTGAGGACTACCGCGCGTACGCCCTGCTTAGCTGCTCCAAAGTCAAGAGCGTGGACACGGGCCTCTCTCTTGTCGCGCGCAGCGCGGATGGCGAGCTTCTCGCTTTCCTCTTCCTGAAGACGTTTGACCCATACCAGAAGACGTCTGACTTCAAGGAGATGATGCGCAAAAGTCGGACCACGGCGGGGCTCATCGAGCTCGTATCTGGGCTCTACGACAACGCGATCATGTCCCTGCGCATCGGGTCGATGGCCACGGGCAAGGCGCTGCACTGTCCCATGGGCGGCACACTGCCCAGCGTCAACGGGAAGGGGGCCGGCAAGGCGTTGCGCATGCGTGCCTGCGAGGTGGCGCTGGAGCGTGGCTTCAACACGCTGCTTGTCGAGCCGGCGCACGGAGCGACGCGCCACATCTGGACGAAGTATTGCGGCGGCATAGTGCGCGGCGAGGCGTCGAGCGAGACCTTCGCCTCCAAGGCGGGCGACTTCCCACTCAAAGGGAGCGAGTCGAGCGTCTCGGTCGTCGAGGTGGTGCTGCGCAAGGTGCACCGCGACGCGGCCGTGTACAAGCCCTTCTACCTAGCCAAGATCGTCGTTCTGAGCGCGGTCATGTAGCGAGAGTGCGCGCGGCAAAGGCGGCGCGCCGAGCAGCGGAGGCCGCGGCGCTGGAGGAGCAGAAGCGAGTCGTCGCGGCAGAAACGGAGGCGAAGCTGGCCGCCGAGCGGTGAGGCAAGCGGAGCGAGAGCGAGAGCTGGCGGAGCGCGAGGCGGCGGGGGCGGCAGAGAGGGCAGCGGCGCAGGACCACGCCCTCCTCGAGCGAGCGGCGGCGGCGGACCTCGAAGAGGCGCTGCGCCGGTCAGTGGCGGAGGCGGCTTCATCGGCGGCGGAGCACGAGCCGCCCGTTGAGTCGCTGGCCGTTGTCTCGCTAGCCAGTGCCAGCCTCGATGCGGGCCGCCCGAGGGCGCCCGAGTCCACCCTCGGCGGCGGCGAGACCACGTGCATCATCTGCTTGACGAGGCCGAAGACTCACATCGCGGTGCCGTGCAGCCACCAGTGCGGGCCCGTGCGCGGAGCAACTTGAGGACGAGTGCCCGTACTGCCGCGCGCGGGTCTCGATGTGGATGTGCCCACTTATTGTTTGAGCGTCAGGGGGCGGCTCGTGTGGCATCCCATGTGCGCTTTCGAGCCAAGCAATGTGTACTGTGTACCAGAGTACACCACAATCCACACAAAAATCACATGTGTGTACGCGCTTTGTATATAGCACTTAGCAGTGTAGGTGTGTTCGCAAAATAAATAATCGAGCCATCTAACTAACCCGAAGCCAAACCCCAGTTTTCACCCAGCACAGACGACCCCCACACCTCGTCCTCGAGTCGACACACGTAGAGTACTCACCCGCACTGGCCACTGCGGACACGCCAGTCCAGTCGCCACCGGCCACGGACGTGCCGCCACGGTCTTCAGCCCGGCCGCAGCGCGTCGAGCAGTCCCTGGAGCTGCTCCCCCTCCGCTCGGAGTGCGGATGCGTCGTGCGTCTCGGCCTCCGCCTGCGCCTCGGCCCGCTGCGCGCGATGCTCCAGCGACTCGCACAGGTCGGTGAGCGATCGCACCTCGTCGGCCAAGCTCGCCGTCTCCGCCTGCAGCTCCGCGATCCGGCCCTCGAGGTTGCCCTTGAGCGCGGCGGCCTCGGAGAGCTTGGAGGCCCCGAAGAGGAGCGACTTTTCGTAGACGGTACGGTAGGCGTCAATGGTCATGCGCGCCTCGCCGGCGACGCGCCGCAGCAGCGTCCCCCGACGGGGCTCGTCGCGCGCAATGGTACCGGCCAGCTCCTCGAGCAATGCGCCATGCAGCGCCTCGCGGACGGGGCAGATGCCGGTTGGGCGCGCTTGCCGCTCGCGCAGCGCGCGCTCGAGCTGCTCCTGCAGGGTGATGGCGTCGAGACGCGGGCTGCTGCTCGGCGGCTTCCGCCGCGCAGGAGAGAGCGGGCCGAGGCTGGCCTTCCCGCCCGCGCCGAGGACAGCTCCGCCACGCCGCACCCGGATGCCTGCGCGCCGCAGCGCGTCGTCGTGCGCGCTGAGGGCGCCCCGTGGTAGCTGGACGAGATAACGGCCGACCTGCGACGCCTCACCCCCGGTGAAGTCCGTCGTGTACACGTACCCGCCCTCCTCTCCCGCCGCATCGGGCTCCGGCGGCGGCCGCTGCAGGAACTGCGGGGGGCGCGAGAGGTCGAGGACGAGCTGCTCCGCATCGCCGCCGTGCGGGCGCAGCTCGCCGCTCAGGTCGGCCCATCGCGCCTCCAACTGGCCCTGCGGGCACTCGAGGACCAGCCTGCCATTCTCCCAGTCGAGCTCGAGCGCCACCGGCGCAGCGCTCCACGAGCCAACCGACAGGCGGCGGGCGGGCACGCGCGGCAGCAGCTTCTTGCCCTCTGCCCAGGGCGCGGAGGAGGTGGTGCCGATCGCCTCGCCCGGCGCGTCGTAGGGCCGCCCGATCGCCCCGCCGCGGCCCATCGTGTGGATGTGTGAGGTGTAACGGCTTCGGCCGAGGGCGGGCCCAGAAAAATCCGCGACCCGGCTCTGTCAGCAGTTCACCTCCGGGGATCTTCGTAAGAGCGACACTGAAAATGTTCGTAAGAGCTACATACACCGAAAAATCCCGATGGGGAGGAGTGGGGCGGACTACGGGGATCGGCTTCTTACACAGCTCTTCCTTGCAGCGAGCCCCCTCCAACCGACCCGCGCTAGGTCTCGGGGGGCGCGCGCGTCACACCCGACGACCTCGGGAACTAGCCGGGGCAGTCGGAGAGGGGGCAACTCCGTGCACTGACGGTCGGCCGTCAGAAAACACCTAAACACGCCTGCGTGGACCGCGTTACACCAACGAATCCTCGCCACCCAACGCGGCCAAAGGATATCCCCCTCAAGAACCTAGAGAGGCAGCTTGGACCGCTGCGCACAGCGCCATCGGAGGTATTTTCTTCTCAAAAAAAGAAAGAAAACAGACACGCCAAACGAGGGATGGGACGAGGACAGGGTCCCCACCTGCACGAGCAGGATTTTGGAAGAACGATTTCTTCTCAATAACAAGGCTGTGAACGTGGTTGTGTTTTGTGTGAACGGGGATCCCTACTCGTCGCCCTGAATGGTTGCCCAGGTTGTGGAGGACACGATCCCGGCGTGAACACGACTAACTGACGGATCCGCTCCTGACAGTCGCACGCGCCGCGCTGCGGCGCGTGCGACTGTCTTTGTTTGAAGTAAAAAGTCGAATCAGAGCGGCGTCGGCGTTGTCCTCCATTTTCCTCCCCTGGGCCCCCGTCCGGCACCGCTCCGGGACGCACGCCGGCGAAGCACCATCAAGCTGCTGTACGAAGGCCCCCGCACGGGGGGTCCCGGCCGACGTCATGATCGTCCGGACGCGGCCCTCCGTACACGGAAACAGGATACTGAAGGCATTCCCGAACTCAAAACAGGGTACCAAGGGCAGATATGAGCTCAGCTCAGTGAGATCTAGCTGCACATACCCTTAGTATCCAGAATAGTCCAGTCTGAAAAAAGTCGGTCCGACCGCGCGGAGCCGTCTGGCTGTCTGCAGAGCCCCCGCGGCGCGCGGGCACGCCTGGTCCTCTCGCGGCGGCGAGGAGGGAGCGAGCGCCGAGAGCAGCGTCAATCCTGTGTGCGAGGGGGGGGGGGGGGGAGACACTTATGCTCGTAGGTCAGGGAGGTGTAGATGGCCGGTGTGCCTGCAACCCACGGCCGCCCAAGCCGGTGTCTTTATTCAACGCTACAGTGTGCATGGCAGGAACGACAACGATAGTGGTGGCGCAACTTCGCCGGTCCCGTTCACTGCTTGAAAAGGCTGCACAGAGCGCAGTATGAGTTCGGGCGTTGGCCTATTCAGACTGCGGGGGCAAACGCATACGCCACAACCACGCTCCAGACCGCGCTGCTGATCCGGCAAATTGGAGGACCTTGTGCCTCTCGGCTTCTCCTATGCGTGATGCCAGCAGAAAGGACGCTGATTCATGCTCAAATGCGGCACTGCGTATCTTCGAAACACTGTTCACACTTGGAAAACTCATCGGATTTGGGCCACTTGCCTAGGCGACCCCAGACCCTTGGCGGACGATCATGACGTCGGCCGGGACCCCCCGTGCGGGGGCCTTCTGCTGTACGGCCGCGGTATCGCCTCCCCTGGCTTAGCTAGAGTGAGAGATATTGTGCACATGGTCAGTCTCTACAATATACTCACTGACACTCCACCTCCCAGAGCTCGTCCCGGTCCGCCACGGCCATCCTTGGCCTCCGGAGGGCCCCCGGCCGCGGCGCGGTGCGGCGGCGTCACAAATCCGACCACAAAGCACCGGGACGCGGTCGGGCGATCTGAGGTCCAACTAGGCGTATGCATTGCCCATCCAGGGCTATCACCTGGACCCATCAACAGGCGCCTGCGGCGCCGTGGTCACGAGGTGTTGTTCACACCTGGGCAAGCATTCATGCAGCACAGTAAGCCGAAGTCCGGTTTTGCCTTGCGCTTGCACACAGTCCTCTTCGCATAAGCTCCCCGCTCCAAGATGGAATCGGAGGACGGGTACGCCTCGGCGGGCTCCGCCTCCTCCTCGGTCGACTTCGATTTGCGCGCGCTAACGTGCACGGAGGAGGAGATGGACAGATTCCTTGGCCCGCGGCCCCCGCGGCAGAACCTTCCACCTCTGAGCCGGGACCAGCTCCCCCCGGGGGTGGTCGCGTCGCTCGGCGCGGCGAGCGCGGCACCCGCGCTGCCCGGCCTGGACGCGCTTGTGCAGCCCTTCGTTGAGGGGCCTGTGCAGGCAGTGCCCACCACCGTGCTGTTTGCGGGCGGCTCGGACAACTTCATCCTCGCGAGCGGCGCGGGCGGGCTTGCGGGCGCGCTGGCGGAAGGCGCCGCCCTCGCGAACCCGACAGCCGGCACCGTCATCGACACCGACGGCCAGGCCGACGCGCTCCAGGCCACGATGCTCGCCGAGGCGGCCGCCCTAGCGGCGTCGGCCGACCTTCCGCTGCCCGCGGATCCGGCGTTCCCTCCGCCAGCGGCCGAGACCTCAGAGGGCGAGCTGCTCGCCCCGCTGATCCCGCCGCCCTCGATGGCGGCCCACCCGCCCGACACCGCCTCGGACGCCTCCTCCGCCTCGGACGCCGACCAGCCGCCGCTCGATGACTTTGCCGCCGCGTCTGCCGACGAGTCGACGACTGAGGGAGACGTCGCGGCGGCGCTGGTGGCCGAGGCGGGCCAGCTTGCGGAGGAGGAGGCGGCGGCGGGCCTCGCCCCGGGCGCGGGGGCCGCCTCGCCCCCGCCGCTCCTCCCCTCGCCCCCGCCCTTTTCTCCGCTCGCCTTTGGGTCGGCGTCTGCCAGCTTTGGGGACGAAGAGGCGCAGCCGCTGCTGCAGCCGGCCGAGAGGAGGCCGGCGGGCGCGGCGAGGGAGGGGCAGCGGGCAGACTCGCCGCCGAGCCGCGCCCGGCCGCTCAACCAAGCGGCGGACCGGCTGCGCCGGCGCGGCAACATCTCCTTTAACCGCGGCTCTCTCGGCCGCGCCGCGGGCTTCTACACGCAGGCGATTGCGCAGGAGCCGGGCCAATAGATGCCCAGAGCACAGACGCATTCCGTGTGCATTGCAAGCAGCCCTCGCGACGGCAGAGAGTGCAGCTGCACTCACGCAGCCCGTGTACGCACGCGATGCGCCAAACACACACGGCACGATCCCCCCCCCCCCCGCTCGAA
>NW_005196528.1:62139-64247 GCF_000372725.1 Emiliania huxleyi CCMP1516 | reverse complement strand
AGCCTCGGGACTGCAGGACCCGGGGGAACGCGCTCCTCTTCTCGAATGGGTGAGAGAGGGGTCCAAGACACCTGCACTACCCCCCCCCCCCCCCCTCCCCCACCCCCGCCTCTCGGGCCTCTGCCGCCTTGCTGCTCCGCGCCTTGCAGCGCGGACTGCTGCGCCCACGCGGTGCTGTCACGCCCAAGTCACCGACACACCGCGGCCGTAGCACGGACGCACATGCACATGTCGGAAGCTTCCGTGGCCTTCCCGCGACCTGCAGGTCCATCACGCTCACCAAGCTGGGCGCGCCCCACGCGGGGCTCGCCGACGCGGACGAAGCCGTACGGCTCGACTCGACCTGGCACAAGGCGCACGCCCGCCGCGGCGCCGCCCTCGCCGGCCTGCGCCGCCACGCAGCTGCAGCGGAGGCGTACGCGCGCGCCAGCGAGCTGGAGGCGGGCGAGCTGGAGGCGGCGCAGCGGGTGGCGGCGGCGGGCCGCGCGTGGCCGGTGGCGTTTGGCGGGCGCGGCGGCGCGGCGGGCGGGCGCGGCGGCGCGCCACGCGCCGCGCGGGGCGCCGCTTCGCGCTCCGGCGCAGGGAGCTCGTACCGCAAGCTGAGCCAGCAGCAGCGGCGGCTTGCGCGGCGCCACTGCCAACCTAGCGAGGCGGAGGCGGGCGCGGCGGGCGAGGCGGCCGCGGGGAGCGAGGGGGAGGGGGAGGGGTGCGAGGAGGTGGATGCGCGGCCGGCGCTCGCGCCGAGTGTGCCTCCTAGCGGAGACCCGCTGAGCCTCTCGTGGACTCTGGCTAGCATGGGCCTCGAGGGGCTGCACGATGCCGCAGGTGGGGGTGCTGCAGCCTCGGACTCCCCCTCCGCCTCACGTCTCGCCTCCTCCTTCCCACCGAAGCCTCGCACCTCCCGTCGCTGCTCCCTCGCCTCCCCTCCCCTCCCCTCCCCTCTCCCCTCCCCTCGCCTCTCCCCTCCCCTTCCTCCCCTCCCCTCTCCTCCCCTCCCCTCTGCCTCCCCTCTGCCCCCCCTCGCCTCGCCTCGCCCCCCTGACCGTGCTCACCTCACCCGCCCCCCTCATACCGCGCCAGACGACACCCTCGAGCTCGGAGGCGTAGAGCCGGAAGGGGCAAGCGCTGACCCGCCCGCCGCCGCCGACCCGGAGGCGCCGGCCGCACCAGCTCACGAGCCGGCGCAGACCGCCGACCCGCCTCCGCCGCTCCCCTCTGCCCCCGCCGCCTCGACCCCCTTCGTGATGGAGAGCCCCGTCCCCGGCCTCTGGAACGCGCCCGCACCTCCCATGCCGGCCCTCCCCTTCCAAGGGCCCGTGCCCGGCGGCGGCCCAAGCACCGCTGCCGGCGAGGTGCTGCAGGCGGCTCAGTCCGCCTCGACCGCCGCTCTCGGCGTGGTCGCCTCGCTGTCGCCTCTCCCCGCGGTGGACGGCGCGGCGAGCGAGCACAGCGATAGCGACACCGAGTCGATCCCCTCGCTCGTGGACAACAGCGGGACCGACAGCGACGGCACCGTCGCCGACAGCGAAGACACCGTCGACCAAGACGCGTCGGCCGGCGAGGAGGAGGTGGAGGCACACTCGCCGCCGCCGGCCCTCAGCCCTGCCCTCAGCCCTGCGCCGGACTGCTCGGGCCGGTCCGACGACGGCAGCGAGGAGGCGGACAGCGAGGAGACGGACAGCGAAGGCGACGGCAGCGAGGAGGAGGGTAGCGAGGTGGAGGTGGAGGAGGACAGCGAGGGGGAGGACAGCGAGGAGTCGGACCGGGGCAGCGAGTCGGAGGCGAGCGACGCGGGGGCGCCTTCGGAGACGGCGGTGGAGGACGAGGGCGACGCAGGGCAGGCCGGCTCGGCGGCGACCGAGTGGGAGCTGCATTCTGGCACCGACGCTTTGGCGGCAGCAGCGGGCGCGCCGCTAAACCCTTGGGCGCCGGCGGTGGACACGCCGCCGCCCGCGCCGGCCAATCCTCTCGGCGCCCCCCCCGGGGGCGCGCAGCTGATGCCGGCGCCGGTGCCGATGCTCTTCGACACGGCCGTCTTCGGGCCGGCCGTCTTCGGGCCGACCGCTGCGGGCTTTGCCCCGGTGGCAGGCGTCGGCGAGGCGGGGGGC
>NW_005196528.1:16535-61329 GCF_000372725.1 Emiliania huxleyi CCMP1516 | reverse complement strand
GGCTGCCGCGTCGAGCAGCGCGGGCGGCGGGCATTCTAGCGGAGACTTCGAGACATCGGGCGCGTCGCCCGGCCGGGCGCGGGTGCGGCGCGCGCTGCCGTGGGAGATGTCGGTGCTGGTGGGCCAGCAGGCGGTGGTGGAGGGTGGCGAGGAGGCGCTCACACCGCTCCGCGGCGTGCTCTGCATGTGCTCCAGCCGCCCCACCCGCACGTCGTGGCCTCCGGCCGGCCGCCTCTCGTGGGTGGAGCAGCGAGGCTCGCGCGCGGCGCAGCCGGTGCATGCGCTTTGCTCCGAGTGCGGAGGCACGACACGGCTCACGTGCTCGCCGAGCGTGCTCGAGCCGGCGGCGGGCGGGCCGCGCAGTCTGTGGCGGCTCCCGCCCGCCTCCTTTTGCTCCGCCTCGGGCTGGAAGGAGTCGCGCCACTTTCACCTCGACGGACGGTGCGCGGCCCTAGATGCGGAGAACCGCCGCGCTCCCCCGACCCCTCGAGACGCCACGCATCCGGCTGTACTCGCATCGGATGCACACGCCAAATCCGCGCCCCTAGTGCTCCTAGCGCCCGCAGTCTCCCCCCCGGTGTGCTCCGAGTCACTTGCGCCACACTGCGGCCTCCCCACCCCTCCCGCCGCCCGACATCGCGCCGCAGGCTCGGCTGCGTGACGAGGCACCGCCTCTCGGGCTTCCACTCCTTTCGTACGGCGGTGGCGGACGAGTGGGTCATCCGCGGCGAGGTGGAGTACGCCGTGCGGGTGGACACGCTGCGCGAGCCGTGCGCCATCGCCGTCGGCGCCGTCACGCCCGCCGCCCTCGTCAACTGCGACTTTGGCTGGGCGCCCGGCTCGGCGGGCGTGCGGCGAGAGCACTCGTGGGGCTACGTGATGGAGGAGGCGCGCGCGGACGGGGAGGAGGCGCCCCCCTCGACGCGCGCCGTCTCGCTCGGCGGCTCCGGCACAGACGGCGTCAAGCGGGTCGACGCGCTCCCCGACGGCAGGCCGCTGCCGTCCGCGCGGCGGGGCGACACGTTTCGCGTGCGGCTGAGCCCGGCGAGCGGCCGGGTAGAGATCACGCTGCGGGGGGCGTCGATGGTGCTCTCGCTGCCCGCTTCGGACGCGGGCCAGCCGCTCGCGCTCGCCGTCGGCCTCAAGTACGCGGCGGACAGCGTCACGCTCGTGTCCGCCGCCCGGGAGGAGGGGCTGCCCGTCCCATAGCGCCTGCGCGGCCTGCCGAG
Organism: Emiliania huxleyi CCMP1516; assembly: GCF_000372725.1. Lineage (NCBI taxonomy): Eukaryota > Haptophyta > Isochrysidales > Noelaerhabdaceae > Emiliania > Emiliania huxleyi. The sequence goes on along the minus strand of NW_005196528.1, from coordinate 60,100 downwards.
GCTCGGCCCTCGAGGCCGCGCAGCCGGTGCCGCGCGCACCGCGCCCGAGGCTGCTCAGGGCGGTAGCGGCGGCCCGCTCGTGTCCCTGTACAACATGATGGTGGGTGCGGTTGGGTGAGGCCTCGCTCCGCTTGCTTGCGACTCCTCCCCACGCCAGAGGCGGCAAGCCTCGTCTCTAGTGTGGCGTGCTGCTGGCGAGGGAGGGTGCAGGCGCGCGCGGACTTTGGTCTGCTAGGGAGGGGAGGGGGGCAGGGCTTACTGTGCCGCACGCGTGGAGAGGGGCGTAACGGAGATTACGGAGAGATGCCGCGTTACACGTGGACCGAAGGAGAGATTTCTGTGTGTGGATAATGGGCTCGGCGGTGTAACCTGAACCGTGAACCGCATGGCGACACAGCTCCGCAGCTGTCGAGAGAGCTGACAGCTCAGCTCGGGTGTTACGGCTTTCACAGTGAAAGACCGGCCCGTATTGCAATCTGTTACATAATATCTGGCAGTCGAGAGTCGCGTGGTCCACTGTATCCCTCCTCCCGTACTTTGTAGAGTACTCTGAACTCTCTTTCTCCCCGCCATCCGTTGTCCAACGCCCCGCCTCCCGGCGCTCACCCACGGTGCCCGCCGAACCCGAACCGGGCGGGGGCGGGCGCTGCTCCGAAGCCGCTCGGCGGCGCCGCGCCGAAGCCGCTTTGCGCAGCGACGGCACCGAAGCCACCGGCGGCCGGCGCCGCAAAGGCGCCGAATCCGCCTGCGGCGGGTGCCGCCGCCGCCCCGAAACCTCCGGGTGCTTGCGTAGCGAGCGCGCCTAATTACCGGCAAATATAGAGTGAGTCCCTGTGCGTGGAGGGGGGGCTAGCGAGGACGCCGTCGGCAGGCCGAATCCGCCCGCTGCTGGCGCCGCCGCCGCAAAGGCGCCAAACCCGCCCGCCGCCGGCGCCGCCGCGGCGAACGCACCCCGGCCGCTCGCCGGGACTCCGAACCCCGACGAGCGGCCGAACGCGGGGGTCGACGCCGCCCCGACCGCAGAAGACTGCCCAAACGAGGGCGCTGCCGCGCCCGCGCCGCCGAATGCCGTCGGCGCCGGCGCGCTGCCAAAGGGCATAGCTGTGCCGGCGGGCGCGCCGCCGAAGGGCGATGCCCCCGTCGGCGGCGCACCAAACGGCGACGGGGCGGACGGGGCGGCGCCGAAGGGTGACGGCGCGCCGGCGGCCGCGCCTCCGAAGACCGCCGTCGCCTGCTCACAGGCAGAGGGGAGTGAGGCGGCGCCGATCACGCGGCGGCTCAAATCCGCGGAGCGTGTGCGGCGGCGCCGTCGGCGCCCCGCCAAACGCGCTCGGCTGCGGGGTGACGGGCGCGCCAAACGAGGCCGGCTGCGAGAGCGCCGGCTGCGGCACGGGTGGGCTGCTCGCCCCAAAGGCCGCTCCGCCTCCGAAGCCGCCGGCGGCCGGCGACGCTGGCGACGCGAAGCGAGCGGCTGCGCCAGAGAAGGCCGAGACGGGAGATGCAGGCGCGCCAAAGACGCCCGACGGCGTGGACGGCGAGACGGCGCCAAAGGCGCAGGCCGGAGAGCTTGGCGAGGCGCCAAAGGGCGTCGGAGCAGCCGGCGCCGCGGCGACGGTGAGAGGGGGGCCGAGAGCTGAGCTCCCAAACGGGGAGCGTGCGGGCGCGGGTGGCGCAGCAGCCGCCGCCGCTGGCGCGCTCGGCGGCTGCGGCTCCTGCGAAGGGCTCTGTCGGAAGAAGAGCACCTCGGCCGACCGCCTCGGCTTACTGCTGTACGCCTTGAGGCGGTGCTCCATCGGCGTGAGCCCGCCCGGCCCGTCCAGCCCGACCGTCATCAGCCCCAGCTCCTTGCCAGCTGCGGGCCGCGGCGCCGCGCGGCCGCCCGCTGCCGCAGCCGGGGCGGCAGCAGGGGGCGTCGACGCAGGGAAGGCCGCGATGGCCGGCGCGGGCGCGCCTGTCCCCTGCGGAGCCAAGCTCAAGCTCGGGGCTGCCTTGGAGCTCACGGGGAAGGCAGCCGCCGCCGGCTGAGCTGCCAGCGCCGGGGCCTCGGCCTTGGCCGTCTCTCCGGGCGGCGGCTGGGCTGCTGGCGCGGGCGCTGTCCCGGCCAATGGCGCTGCAACCGGCGCGGCCGACGCAGCCGGCGCTGGCGCCACCGCCGGCGTCGATAGGCCGAAGCCCGCAAAGGACGGCAAGGCGGCGGCGGGGGATGTCGCCTTCAGAGGTGTCTGCGTCGCCCCCGCCGCGGCGCCCGCCGTGGGAGGCGCGGCGCTGCTGGGGGGCGGCGCGGGCGGCCGCGCCTTTGCAAGAGGCGTCGCGAGAGGCGCTGCGCCGGCGGCAGGTGCCGCGCCAGGCGCCGCCGCGGCCCCGCCGAAGCTGAACGGCGCGGCCGCGGCCCCAAAGAGCGACGGGGCGGCTGCCGTCGCTGCCGGCGCAGCGGAGCCCGCGAGGCCGCCGAGCGAGGGAGCGGCCAGCTTGGGCGCTTGCCCGCTCGCCAGAGCCTTGCCGGCCGCTAGCAACGGCTTTGGAGCGCCGCCTGGCTCCTGCAGCTGCGCCGCTGGCGGCGCGCCCCTACTTCGCCCGCCGCTCTTGGGCCTCGAGCTGAGGGGCGCCTGGGCCGGCGGCGGCGCCGGAGGCTCGGCCGGCCGGTCCCGCTCGCTCAGCGCCGCGAGGAGGAGGGCGAGCTTGTCCGGGTGCACGTCTGGCCGGCTCCTCCTCGAGTCGACACCGCCCTCGCTGCCGCGCGAGAGGAGCACGACGCCCGCCGCCGCGGAGCCGGGCGCGGCGACGCTCTCGGCGCGGAAGGAGAGGTCGGAGATCCGCTGCTCGAGCTCGGACAGGACGGACGCCTGCTGCTCGAGCGCCTGCAGCGGGAAGGCACCAGGGAGTCGGGAGGGCGGTTCTCGTGCCGCCGTGTACTCGGAGCACCGCGCGGATGCGATACCGCGCGGATGCGAGGGCTACGGCTGCGATGGAGACAGCCGAGTGCAGCCGAACGCAGCTGCACTCGTGTCCTCTCGAGTGCCAGTTGGACTCGCGAGATCTTCACTCCGCCTCTAGGCGCGGTAGCGCCTGCAGCACTCGTCCCCTCCCCGCGGCGCCAACCTGCGCGCGGCGCACGCCCTCGTCGAGGTCCCGGACCTGCGTGCTGAGCACACCGACATGAGGGCGGGAACTGTTGTGCAGTGCATTCAGAGCACCGCGTGAATACGACGGATAGGAATACAGTGGTGAGTACAGCGGGAGGCTGTCCGAATACGCGTCCTCGCGAGCGCTAGTTGGAACACGTGGATGCACATTCAGCCTCTAGGGCCCGATATACGGGGAGATATGGGGAGATATTCAGCCTCTAGGGCCCCGGGCCTGCTGCTCGAGCGCGGCGAGCTCGTCGGGCAGCAGCGGGAGCAGGCAGAGCCGCTCGAGCGACCACGGGTCGGGCTCGCTAGCCTGCAGCAGCGAGACCATCGGCGCGAGCAGGCTGCGGTACTGCACCTCGCTCGCCTCGGCTCGCGCCTGCAGCCCGTCCCGCCGCGACTGCACGGCGCGCATCGCAGCCTCCGCCGCCAGCAGCTCCTCCTCGGGTGGCTCGCCCCCCGCCGCGCCCCTCGCCAGCTCGGCCGGCGGGACGAGGCGCTCCTGCAGGGGGAGATACGGGGAGATACGGGGAGATATGGGGAGATATGGGGAGATACGGCGGGACGAGGCGCTCCTTGGCGCGCTGCGACGCCTGCTCGAGGCTGGCCAGCCGCCGCACCATCTGCCCAAACGTGGCGTGGAAGGAGGCGCGCAAGTCGGCGGGCGACTGCTCCGCCCACGCCTTCATCTCGCCGTGCAGCTTCTCGAGCCCCTGGCTCATCTTTGGGGCTGGAGAGGGAGTGCGCGCCGCCGGCACGGTCGGCGGCGGCGCGGCCGGCGGCGGCGGCGCAAGCGGGGCTGGCGGCTGAAAGGAAGGCGGGGCTGGCGGCTGAAAGGTGGGCAAGGCTGGAGTCGACTTGGACGCACCGCCCTTTGCACTCCCCGGCACCGGTGCGGGCGGCGGCGTGGCCTCGGTCTTGGACTTGCCGCCGCCGCCGGGCGCGGAGGACGGCAGAGTGGGAGGCGCGAAGCTGGCGAAGGGTGAAGGGGTGGGGGGGGGCGGGGCGACGACCTTGGGGGCGGCGGCGGAGGGGGTGACGGCGGCGGGGGCGGGGGTTGTGGGAGGGAAAGCAAACGGCGTGGCGGCTGCGGGAGGGACAGCTGCGGACGGGGCCTGCCCGGGCGCTTTCGCGGGGGGCGGCGCCGACAGCTGCTCGATCACCTTTGCGAACCTACAGAACCAGCCAGCAGGCGTCGGCCGCGTGAAGGGGGTCGGCCGGCCCTTCTCTCCTCCCGTCCCCGCCGTGGCTTCTCGTCGCCGGGAGCCTTTGCACTCTTCTCCTTGGCGGCGTCGAGCGCGCTGCGCCCCTTGTTGGTTTTGAGCGAGCGGTCGGCGCCGGCGGCGAGCAGGAGAGGCACGCAGTCGTCCCACCCCTCCGACGCCGCGTAGATGAGCGGCGTCACGCCCGCCTGAGAGGGCGAGAGAGAGAGAGAGAGAGAAGAGTCGGTGAGAGAGAGTGTGTTGCAAATGGGGGGGGGGTAGAGAGTCATTAAGAGAGAGAGAGAGAGAGAGAGAGAGAGGGAGAGAGAGGGAGAGGGAGAGGGAGAGGGAGAGGGAGAGGGAGAGGGAGAGGGAGAGGGAGAGAGAGAGAGCGAGAGAGAGAGAGAGAGAGAGGGAGAGAGGGAGAGAGGGAGACAGCGAGAGAGAGAGAGAGAGAGAGAGAGAGAGAGAGAGAGAGAGAGAGAGAGAGAGAGAGAGAGAGAGAGAGAGAGAGAGAGAGAGAGAGAGAGAGAGAGAGAGAGAGAGAGAGAGAGAGAGAGAGAGAGAGAGAGGGAGAGAGAGAGAGAGGCCTTGGTCCTCGCGTCGAGGTCCGCCTTGGCATCCACCAGCGCCAGGATGTCGGCCGGGCGGCCGCACTTCGCCGCCCAGTGCAGCGCGCGGAACGTCTTCGCGTCTTCCTTCTCGGTCCTCGCGCCGTCCTTGATCGCCTTGACCAGCGCGTCGTGGTCGCCCATCTCGGCCGCGTTGATCAGGTCCTCGTCAGGCGTCGCCGACTGTGGCTCTGGGGCCTTTGCCACCGCGGGCGCCACCGCGGGCGCCACCGCGGGCGCCACCGCGGGCGCCACCGCGGAGGCCATCCCGCCGAATGTGAAGGCGCCGGCCGGCGCGAGCGCGGGGAAGAGCGACGGAGGCGGCGCTGGCTTGGAGGGGAAGAGACTGCTCGAGGCCGGGGCGGGAACGGCAGCAGGCGCTGGCGGCGCACCCGCTGGCTCGCCGGCCGCCGCTTGGTCGCCGGTGGGCAGCGGCTCAGGCGAGCGCATGAATGGGTAGGCGGCCGTCACACTGTCGACGGGCGCCTTCTTGTGCACCACCGTCCACGCGACGAGGCCGCCGTGCGAGGTTGCCGCCCAAAGCACGGGCGACGGCGCGAACTTCTCCTCGCCTGCGACGAGGACAAGCTGCTCTTCGTTGCACAGGTCGAGCGCGAGGCCGACGACGAACTGGTCGCCAAAGCTGTTTGGGGTGGGGGGTGGGTGGGGGTGGGTGGGGGAGGGCGGGGGTGGGTGGGGTGGGTGGGGGTGGGTGGGGTGGGAGGGGGTTGGGCCACCCCATTTGGCTGGGGTGGGGGCTAGGTGGGGGCGGGAGGGGGGGGGTGAGTTGCAGGCAGGGGTGGGGGGGTGGGGGGGAGCAGGCGCGCGCACGTCTCTCCGTCCTCCGTCTCGAAGGTTGGCACCGAGGGAGGGCCCTCCTCGTCGGGCAGCGTCCACTTTTGCCACCGCTGCTCGCCGCCCGGCTTGCGCGAGCCCACCGCGCTGACGGCGTCCGAGTCGGAGCTGCAGACCACCGCGAGTCGCCACTGGGCCAGCGACGCGCAGTACACGCGCCGGCGCGCGTACCCGCCGTCCTGCGTCAAGCAGACAGGCGAGTCAAGGGCGGGAGTGTACTCGGAGGGTCGGTCGAGGGCGTGCGCCACGGGAGCAGCGAATAGAGCTGCAGGGCAGCGGAGCACAGCTGGACACTTGCCGCCCCGAGGCGAGTACATGCTGCCCGACGTGTCTGGTCGCAAGACAGGGTCTTGCATCCCGCTTCTAAGGCCGCCCTCCTCCACACCCGGCTCGCGCTCCGACATGACGAAGAGTGCGGCGGCGCACTCCTGCAGCGCCTCGGCTGCCCCCGCCCCCCGCCCCACGTCGAGCAGCCTCACCTCCGGCTCGGAGAAGGCGTCGTCCTTGTGCGCCTGCTCTCGGGGGCGGCTCGGGGCCTCTCGCGTCGCGTCGGCACAGACGCGCCCTGACCCGTGTGTCGGAAGTGTCTCTGCAAAGTGTCTGAAGCGTGTCTCAAGTCTTCGCACGGGTCTGGCACGTGTCTCCAAAGTGTCTCCAAAGAAGTGTCTCCAAAGTGTCTCCAAAGGTGCTCGCACGTGTGTCTCGCAAGTGTCTCGGAGAAGCGTCTCGGAGAAGTGTCTCGGAAGTGTCTCGGAGAAGCGTCTCGGAGAAGTGTCCCGCCGCTTGCCCGCGCGCCTCGTCGCTGTCGTCGTAGCAGAGGAGCAGGAAGTGGTCCGAGACCGCGTGCACGAGCCGCACCTCCCTGCCGCTCGGCGCGCAAGCCTCCGAGCCGCTGAGCCACGTCTCGGGCGGCGAGGTGCCGCCGCCTCCCACGCCGAATCGCACCAGCCGGCCGCCGGCGCAGCCGCACCACAGCTGTGCCCCGTCGGCGGACCAACCGATGCTGCGCGGCGCGTCGACGGGGAGGGGCTGCTGATCGACGGCGGGCTGCTGATCGACGGCTGGCGGCGTCGCCGAGACGCGCAGCAGGAGGACGCTGCCGCCGCACAGGACCGCCGCCAGCCGCGGCTCGGCCTTGCTCTTGCTCCACGACACGTCGAGCGCGCCGTGCGCGCTGCCGGCGAGGGAGTGAGCGAGGAGCGGTGAGACGGCGCCGCTGCCGCGCCCCTCGCAGCGCAGCAGCGCGGGCAGGTCGAAGAGCAGCAGCTGCGCCGCGCCGCCCGCGGCCACCCCGAGCACGGCGAGCAGCGTCTCGTCAGAGTTGAGCGCCACGCCCACCGGCCAGCAGCCACACGCGACCGAGGTGAAGGAGGCGGCGGACCCGCCCGCGCCGCCGGGTGCGCAGTGCGAGCGCAGCTCCTGCAGCCACGCCCAGCGCAGGCCCTCCGCGGTCCCGACGATGAGGGCGCCGAACCGGTTGGTGATGGCGAGAAGTGACGCGTCCGAGCGAACGCCAAGCAAGCCGGCGCCGACGAGGACGTTGGCATCCTTCTGCTCGCCCTCGGCGTCCGTCGTGCGCCGGCCCACGAAGCGCAGGAAGTCAATGTCGACAGCCGGCTCCGCCATCGCGGCAGCGCGGCGAGGCCCGCGCCGGCACTGGTCGCTTAGAGTCAGCAGTGTTTCTTTTTGGACAACTTCGAAATCCGCTCTCATCACTTACCGAGACCGCGTTGGTGTCCCAGTCGTTGGTCGGACTGTGTTTCGCCTTCGAGTTGTTTGGTATTGCTAAAAATCTCTCTCTCAAGAATGTGTTGCTAGCGGTCGGTTGGTGCCGTTGGTGATCTGAGCACTCACTCACCCGAACGAATGCCACCCACCCATGACCCATCGGGGGGGGGGGGGGGGAAAAAAAAAGAGAGAGAGAGAGAGAGAGAGAGAGAGAGAGAGAGAGAGAGAGAGAGAGAGAGAGAGAGAGGCCCTGGAAGCCTGGATGTGCGGTTAATGACTGCACTCCAAGTGCTCCAAGACCAAGTGCTCACACAGACACACAGTGATTTGGGCTCGGCAGCTTGTCAGCCCTCAGCCGAAGCTGGGGCCGTCCCGTATAGATAACATTGATTTAACATGTAGCTCGATCGGTCACATCGCCACCAAGATCGCCGACGTCTCCCAGCCAGGCAGGGAGATGATGGAGAGGGGGGACGACACTGCCTCTGCAGCGTGCACCTCGATCCTGTACAGTGTTTGTTATGACCCCCCCCAATGAACACACCAGCGGAGGGAGGGCGAGACGATCGAGGGGTCCCGTACCATGCGGAATCGACCCCATATCCAGTGCTCAAAAATGCTCAAGTATAGCCGAGAGAGCCCCCGCGCCAATGATCTCGGCGGCCGATGCTCCTCACTCACTCATGACAAGCTGCCGAGCCCAAGTCACTGTGAATGTCGTGATTTCTTGTTGGTTTTCAAAAATCTCTCTCTGTGTCCATTCATCGCAAAAACCCTGCCTGAGTGAGGGCTGTCTGTCAGCACTACAGCACACACACACAAGCTACACAAACTCTCTCTCTCACACAAGGACAGAGACTCAGGGCCGGTGCTTTGACGCAGTACAGTGTGCTTCGAGGTAGTATGAACTCAGAACGGCCCCCCGAGAGCGCCTCTTCGACGCCCACGGGTCCCGGGGGGTCGGAGGGGTTGCGAGAGGGCCTCGGCTATTTTTTGTTTGAATCCCGGAGGCCGTTCAAACATGTAACGTGCGTTCCACGTGCCCGTCCCCAGCAAGGACAACATGCTAGCCCAGCAGGCCGCTCCCACCGCCGCCCGCGGCGGAGGCAAGGCGGCAAAGGGTGGCAAGGGCGGCGGCAAGGGCGGTGGCAAGGGTTGTGGCCGTGTGGCGCACCAGACCCACTTTGCGCCGCCTCCTCAACCGATACTCGGTTAGAGCCGGCGGAGCGACGGCGGCAATGTTGCGGCCGCCGGCGACCTCACACGGCGTCGAGCGCCGTAGAGACGGCCCCGAGAGCCGCCGCCAGGTGTGCCACGACCGCCGCCGCGAGGCTCGTGGCGATGGATGCGTCAGACCCGCTTTGCGCCGCCGCCCTCAACGCCCGATACTCGGTCAGAGCCGGCGGAATGACGGCGGCGGAGTTGCGGCCGCCGGCGACCTTCCCCTCGACCACGCCGCCGACCCGTCGACAAGCACGCGCGGACTGCCATCGAGAAGAAGGAGAAGGATGGCGGCGCATCCGGAGCCCGCGGGCGCGGCTGGGCGGGCGCGGGCGCGGGCGGGCGCGCGGGAACCCCGCCAGCGGAGGCGGCAATGCCTCTGGCGGCTCTGCAGGCGGCGCGGCGCGCCCCTCGCCGGTCTCCCGCACGCTCCTGAGGGCCGAGAGGGCCGAGAGGCGGGGTCGGTGACCCGGGGGCATGGGCGGTGCGGCCCGCGCCGCGCGCGGGCGCGTCCCGTGAGTGCCGAGATCGGGTCCGTACTTCGACGTAGTATGGGCCCCCGGGGGCCCATCTACAGCAGCGGCAAAGTGAGCGTGTTTGTGGTGTTGGTGTGGCGTCTGAGCTTGGATCTGTGACAAAAGCCGGTTACCACTGATGGATCCCCACCCGAATAACACACAGTGAGCGCCCCAGCGCTTCACTACGCCCTCCGCGCGAAATCGCTAGTGGTGCTTTGTGTAGTACATTGTACTTTTGAGTAGTTAGTAGTACTGAGTATGGGTACGGTGCCCGAGACCGAGGACAAGCTTGTCCACCTTCAGGTGTGTTCGTAAGAGCCACATAAATGAATGGTAAATCCGGTGCCAGACCAGCCTGAGATTGTTACCTTGTTAGGCATCGGCTTGCCTTACCTTGTTAGGCCTCGGGAGGAGTGGGGTGAGGGTGTGAGAAGAGTATCATCGATTTTCCAGTCGGTTCCTCGCAAGCCAGATCTCTGCATGACCGTGCTGCTCCACGTCTGGTGCCGTCGTCCCTGCCGCCGCCGAACGACTAGATAGATGCGCGGACTTCTTTCGTTACTACGCCGCCTCTCTTCGGGTACATTGATATATCTACTCAGCCCGTCGAGAGAAAACGTCGAGCTCGCCAAGCTCCGATCGCTGGACGTCGAGAGAAAATGTCGAGCTCGCGGCGATCGGAGCGTGAGCTGGCACGTTCGACCGATGTCGCGTGCTGACATCATCCCCGCAATTCATCTCGTCCCGTGGCGTGTCACTCAACTCAAGACCGCTCTCGACATCGAACAGAGGTGTACGCCGTGGCACTGGTCGCGGCATGCACAGCTCGTGGCAGAGTCGCTATCCTCCGAAGGCCTGCTCGGCTTCGTCGAGATGTGGGGTGAAAACGAGGGCAGCGTGGGCAACGAGAGCGCAGTCGCTCCGCAGCCATGCCTGTTCAACCTCTGCGTCGTGCCGCACGCGCGGCGGAGCGGCATCGCTAGGGCGCTTCTGGATGCATGCGAGGACGCGTGTCTCGACTGGGGTGGTCGAGAGTTGTTTCTCAAGGCGGAAAGCCATGCGTGGATGCTACGACGGCCTCCCCTCCCCGGCCATCCATCGGATGTGCACGCTACGCTTGTAGGTTCGGACGGACAACGAGGCAGCGTGCTCGCTCTACGCAGATCGTGGCTACGTCGCGCTGGAATCCCGGACGACGTGCTGGGCTGGCGTGCCAGGCTGGCAGGTTGGTTGGAAGGGTGGCCCGAGGTCGCGCCGCTCCGGCTGATGCGCAAGCGGCTCAGCCCCGCCGCGACGGACATGCCAGCAGTCGAACGCGCGTGCCGCTCAGGCGCGCGTGATGACACAACGATGCTGCGGCTCCAAGGGCCGGTCTCTTCCCTCGCTTGCACCCCCGATCGCCTCCGCGCCTCCTGCAGACCGTTTGCCAGCTCACAGCCCGATATAGCATGGTACATCCTCCGCGCCCTTCGCGAATGCGTCACGCCACTGAGCAAATCGAGGAAGGATGCCGGCGGCGGTGGCCGTGCTGCTGTGGTTGGCGTGTTGTCGTATTGTGGTGGATCGCGCCGATTTGTGATCAGTGATGACATGTCAAAAAACCTCGTCCGATCCATTCTTTCCTCTTTCCGTCTTCAGATCAAAAAAAGAAGGCAGGAAATGGGCTACCCCATTGGCACTGTACGACGACGCAAGAAAGCCCGGCGAGCCCGGCGCGCTTTACGAGCCCCGCTCACCCGCCCACACTCCAACTCCATAATCGCCCGCTCGCAGTAGAGATCGATGGGCTGGGAGGAAGCTGCCGCCAACTTCCCCGAGAGTCCCAAGGGCGTCAACGGCCGGAAGCTGTGGCTCGGCGACAAAGGAACGTATCCCATCTTTGCCGTCATCGGCCTGGCCTCCGCCATGTGCGGAGGCTTCCTCTTCAAATATTTCGCGGGCAACACCGACATTGCAATCAGCAAATCGGCAGCGGCCCACTAGGCTTTGACGTCTCCGCCGCTCGTGCCTCGAGAGACCGTCACGTCAATCGCTTTAGGTACGCCAAGACCACAACCACCAGGGCGGCACTGACGGCCGTGTCGCCTCCCACAACACGCGCTTTGGGCTGCGCGAGGTCAACAAGCGCTTCATCAACATCTTCCCCTTCGACTGGCATCCGCTGTCAGGTACCACGGCGCCGCTGTGGCCTCCTCACACACCTGGCGATGCGCCTCTAACCCGCAGCACGCCGCCCACCCCGCGCCCGCCTCGTACGCCGCTAGATTCGCACCTCAGTTCTGATCTGCGCGCCCTGGCGCGCCGCCCTTCCTGACGTGCCGCCCTCCCTGCCCCCGCAGACATCCGGAGCCGGCATTGCACCGACGCTGGCGAGGGAGGCGACTGATGCGGCATGCGGGTCTATGAAGGCCGATGGTACAGGCTCTATGTCTGGGATCTATCTGGGTGGGGTGGGGCGGCCGAGGTTTTGTGTTCGGTATGTGAGCTCTCGGCTAGGTTTCTTGTTGCAGTCCAGAACATCTATCGACATCTAGCTGCATAGTGCACTCGGTGGTGACGGCCCATGGGCCTGAAATTTCGATTAAAGAGATTTTTTGGCATTTGGGCCTGAGCACGAGTAGATGGCACGAGTCTCTGGGTTCCGGCTCCTAGCCGGATAGGGGGTCTGTTCCACTGGCTGGCCCCTCCCAGATAGGTAGGTAGGTTGGTCTTGTTTCGCCCAAAAGGGCCCTGCAATAGGTAGGTACCCCCTAGTTTCATCTTTTTCCGCTTCGCTGCGGCCTGGGGATAGGTAGGTAGGTAGGGCGTTTTGGCGCGAGTCAGTGGCAACAGACCCCCTATCCGGCTATAGGAGCCGGAACCCTGGGACGTCGACCACGGCCTCGTATGCGGGCCGTGCAAGGTGCTCGTCGATAACTTTGATAAACGACGTACGGCACCTGCGGTGGCTACTCCGCGTCGATCAACCGGACCTGCACCGGCGCTTGGAATGAGCTTGGCGGCTCGTGCTTGGTCGACCACCCTATGGAGTGCTTCTCACGCAGCTGAAGTCGAGCGACGCGATCTGCGAGTGCGGCGAGGCTGGGGTGGCGCCAGCGTCACCCCAGCCCCCGTAGCAGGCGCACATCCGGCTTCCAGGGAGGGGAGCCCCCCCCCCCCCCCTAGCATGTGGTGAAGCCTCTGGGGGGGGTCGGACCCACCCCCTAGCATGTGGTGGGCACCCCCCAGCAGTTCGTGGGCTACTCGAGTACGTTGTGTGAAATCGTGGCTGACAGTGAGGAACTTGAGCACTTGAGCACTGGATAGGGTCGGTTCCGCGTGGTACGGGACCCCTCGATCGTCTCGCCCACCCTCACTGGTGTGTTCATCGGGCGGGGTCATAACAAACACGGTACAGGATCGAGGATTCGAGGTGCACGCTGCCGAAGCAGTGTCGTCCCCCCTCTCCCCGACGGCGATGGCGGTGTGACCGATCGAGCTACAAGAGGAGCTTGTTCAGCATGATCCGGGGGGGTCGAGCAGTCCCTCACTTCCACAATGGGTGAGCCTCAGACCTCAAGGCCTATCGCCCCGTCACCTTCGGCTTGCGTGGAAAAGTGAGGAACCAATATCTTGGAGAATCTGACCTGTCTCAAGGCCCATGTAGCTCCAAAGGATGATTTTACCCTCGAAAATGCTGCGAAATGAGGTGAAAATCAAGGGCCTCGGATGGCCTGAGCACGAGTAGATAGGGCTCGAGTCTCTGCCCCCCCCCCCCCCCCCCCTACCAGACCACTCTGGCTGTTTCGCGCTCAGGCCCAGCCGCCACTCGTTGCCGCCCGAAACCTGCATGCCTCCCAAAGCAGCAAAGGACGGCACCAAAATCTCCACTGCTCGCGGAGAAGTGCTGCGCTTCAAGTCGCCGGCGGAATTCGTGCGCTCGCACATCCGCTTCCGCCACCCGTACCATCATCATCAGGGAGCGCCCACCTCCCGTCGCCGCACCCGCGCCGCAGTTCTCGGAGAACAAGAACATCGCCGGCTTTGACAACGTCGGTAAGTCGCTCTACACGACTGTGCGCGAGCTGGTCGAGAACGCGCTCGATGCGTGCGAGTCGATCCGAGAGCTTCCCGACATCGAGATCACGCTGCAGGAGTTTGACACCGAGGGTCTCAACGCCCTGATCGGCGTGGTCGCGCACGAGCGGCTGGACAGCTCGCTCTATGAGAGCGCCAAGGCGGCCACAGGAAAAAAGGCGCGCGTGGCGGCGACTCGGAACCCCTGCCGCCGCAGCGCCTCCCCGCACCGCGCCAACAAAGGGGTGTGACGAGCCCGCGCGCCCCGACGCCGCCCGGCGTGCAGGCGGGCGATGGCGCGGGCAGCAGCAAGGAGCCGACGGAAGGCAAGCGCGCCAAGGGCGAGTCGCTCTACTACTGCTCCAACTCCTAGACACCTCATAGACACTCCTCCTCCTAGACACCTCCTAGACACCTCCTAGACACCTCCAAAACACCTCCTGACACCTCCTAGACACCTCCTAGACACCTCCTAGACACCTCCTAGACACCTCCTAGACACCTGCTAGGCGAGTCGCTCTACTACCGCGTGACCGTCCGCGACAACGGCTGCGGCATGAGGCACGAGCAGGCGGAGGACGCTTCAGAGACACTTGCGAGACACTTCTCCGAGGCACTTCCGAGACACGTCTCCGAGGCACGCCAGCAGGGTGGAGCCTTGCCACGCGCCGCCCAGACTGTCGCTGCGGCTACCCTGGCGCTTCGGCCCTCCTCTCTCCTTCTTTGCCTCACCCCTCCTCGCTCCTCGCCGCCAGGTCCGCTCCGCCACCCCGAGCGCGCCTACATCTCGGCTGCATCTCGGCTGCATCTCGGCTGCATCTCGGCTGCATCTCGGCAGGTCCGCTCCGCCACGTCGAGCACCGGCCCGCTCAGCGTCTGCGTCCTCGACATCGACATCCAGAAGAACGAGCCCCGTGTCAAGGTGCACGAGCGCATCGACAACACGAGCGGGCTGCGCGGCACCGAGAGATCAGCAGCAGCGGCAGGCAGCCTCAGTCATCAAGGCCTGAGCAATCATGCAATCTCAGGCACCGAGATCTCGCTCGTCGTCGGCGGCGCCTGGTCGTCGTATCGCGCCTACATCGTGCGAGAGTACCGAGATGCGGCCGAGAGGACCCGAGAGGACCCGAGAGGACCCGAGAGGACCCGAGAGGACCCGAGAGGACCCGAGAGGACCCGAGAGGACCCGAGAGGACCCGAGAGGACCCGAGAGGACCCGAGAGGACCCGAGAGGACCCGAGAGGACCCGAGAGGACCCGAGAGGACCCGAGAGGACCCGAGAGGACCCGAGAGGACCCGAGAGGACCCGAGAGGACCCGAGAGGACCCGAGAGGACCCGAGAGGACCCGAGAGGACCCGAGAGGACCCTAGAGGACCCGAGAGGACCCGAGAGGACCCTAGAGGACCCTAGAGGACCCGAGAGGACCCGAGAGGACCCGAGAGGACCCGAGAGGACCCGAGAGGACCCGAGATTGCAGGTGCGCTACCTGCGGCAGATGGCCGTCATCACGCCGTACGCGCGCTTTGGCCTGCGCGTGAGCACTCTCTCGGAGCGAAGCACCCTCGCGCTCGAGTACGCGCTTCAGAGACGCTTCAGAGACGCTTCAGAGACGCTTCAGAGACGCTTCAGAGACGCTTCAGAGACGCTTCAGAGACGCTTCAGAGACGCTTCAGAGACGCTTCAGAGACGCTTCAGAGACGCTTCAGAGACGCTTCAGAGACGCTTCAGAGACGCTTCAGAGACGCTTCAGAGACGCTTCAGAGACGCTTCAGAGACGCTTCAGAGACGCTTCAGAGACGCTTCAGAGACGCTTCAGAGACGCTTCACAGACGCTTCACAGACGCTTCACAGACGCTTCACAGACGCTTCACAGACGCTTCAGAGACGCTTCGTCAAAGACACTTCAGCGCCGCTCGGACGAGATGCCGCCCTCGCCTCTCTTCCCACCGCTCGGGGCAGGTACGCCCGCCGCTCGGACGAGATGCCGCCCTCGCCGTCGACGATCAAGCACCACCCTTCCTCGGTCAACCTCGAGCTGCTCACGTCGCTGCTGCGCGAGGGGAAGGAGAGGCAGCTCGTCAAGTTCCTCTCCAAGGAGCTCTCAAACAAGCCAGACACGGGGACCCTCCAAGTCCCTCCAAGTCCCTCCAAGTCCCTCCCCCCCCCCCCCCCCTCTCTGCTCACTGACCACTCAACGACCCCTTCAGCTCCGAGACCCCTCTCCCCACTCGACGACCCACCCCCGTCAGTTCGAGGAATGCGCTCCTGCGGGAGGCCAGGGGTCGTCATCTGGGATGGCACCCCGACCCATAGGAGCTCTCCTGCGTCTCGATGCCGCTCGCCAAGCGACTCGTCGCCGAGCTAGGGACACGTCCAGGACCCGTCCGAGACATGTCCAGGAAACGACCCAACAGGCGACTCGTCGCCGAGCTGCAGTGGGCCGCCGACACGCCCGTCGACACGCTGCAGGCGACTGAACGGATGGCCAACGTCAGGAGCGAATGACTCAACTAATGACTCAACTAATCACGCGCCCTGTCGACACGCCGCAGGACAAGCAGATCGTCGCCCTGTACCAGCTGCTGCGCGACGCGACCTTTGGAAACCCATCGGAGCCCCCCCCCCCCTTTCCCCCCCCCCCCCCCTCCCCCCCTCCCCCCTCCCGAGGAACAGGCGAGTGCAGCAGGAGCGTCTCGGAATGGCTCGGATAGGTAACTGCACCGAGGGGGGTGTGGGGCGGTGCCGCGATCTCTCGGCGACACTCGGCGGTCTCTGTGCGACAGGCGAGCTGCCTCTCCCCTGTGGGAGAGTACAACATGCGGCTCGGCATCCTCAAGGAGCTGCGCCCCGACCTCGTCGCGACGCACCAGGAGCCCCCTCGCCCCACCGCCTCGTGTGGGGGGAAGACCGCCTCGCCTCGCCTCGCCTCGCCTCGCCTCGCCTCGCCTCGCCTCGCCTCGCCTCGCCTCACCGTCACTACTTGCACTGCAGGAGAGCGCGTGTGTCGTCGAGGGCCCGCCCCTCCCCCCTCGCCGAGGCGCGATCCGGCGCAGGGCCCGCCCCGCGGACCTGTGTCCGCCGCGCGCTGCCATAGGCCACCCAGCCGTGATCGAGGCCGGCGTCTGCCTGGGCGGCCGCGACGCCAAGCCCGGTATCACCGTCTACCGCTTCGCCAACCGCACCCCTCCTCCTGCGAGGCGCGGACTGCTGCGGACCGCGGCTCCTCACACCCTGTGGCGTGGGCAGGCATCCCCCTCCTCTTCGAGGGCGGCGGTGACGTCGCCACCGTCGTCAGCAAGAAGCGGATCGCGTGGGCAAACTACAAGATCCGACACACGCAGGACACCGACCGCAGACCGCGGGGGCTAGCTCCCTTCGCCCCTCCCCACTCTGGTTGAGGCGTCCGTCTTCATGGGGGCAGGACAAGATCGGCGTCTTCGTCAGTCTCGTGAGCACAAAGGCAGCCCCTTTGGGGGGGGGGGGGAGAGAGAGAGCTCCGTGCCTGCCGCCGGCGACGCGCCCACCATGCGTCCATCACACGTCCACTGGAGCTGCCCTTCAGCTGCCCGATCAGCGCTGTGAGCAGCGCACTGCCCACGCGTCTCGCCGGGAGCAGGTGCCCTTCAAGGGGACGGGCAAGGAGTACATCGGGGACGACATCCCGGAGGTGCGGGAGGCGGTCAAACGCGCCATCGAAAAGCGCCGGCCGCGTCTCGCCCGAGGACGCCGCCGCGCCCGCGCCGTCTGACGCGCTCGCGTTGCTGCTCCGCAGGTGCTGCCTGCAGCTCAAGGCGAAGATCGTCAAGCAGCGCGCGCTCGCCGACGAGCGGGAGAAGAAGAAGAACCTGACAAAGTACATCCCCGACGTCTCTCGCGCGCTGATCGGCAGCCCGCCCGTCGGGCGCATCGCTGCCCGCCGCAGCTCGACGGGGGGGGGTGCTGTCAGCGTAGGCATGATGTCGCAGCTGGCCGAGGCGGGCGGCGAGGCGGGCGGCGGGCGACAGCGGGCGCGGCCGCGCGACGCGGAGCACGACGCGCTGCTCGAGCAGGCGCGCGCTGCCGTGTGGGGGCGGGGCGGGGCGGGGCGGGGCGGGGCGGGCGGAGAGGGCAGCGGGAGAGCATACGGGGGGCGCACCTCCCCCCTGAGCCGGAGCCCCCCCCCCCCTCCCCCCGCGCCTGAGCCAGGTGCGCGCGAAGCGGCTCAAGGAGGAGGACCTTTCCGAGAAGCTTCGCGTGCACGTCGAAACGTGCGACGCGGCGAACGCGCTCGAGACGGTCGAGGCGGGCAAGCGCGGCGCGCGGCTGCTGCTGCAGGACCTCTACCTGAGCCCGCTGGACGAGGCCACCGAGCTCTTGCCCGAGGTGCAGCACCCGCTCTTCGCCCTCAAGCTGCACGCGCGCGCGCTGCACGCCGAGCGCGCGTGAGAGACGCGCCGGGGGGGCGGAGGGCGTGCCGCCCCTCCGCCGCCACTCGAGAGGCTGTACGGTATTGTTGCGACCACCATTGTTGCCACCACCTCGCCCTCTCGGCGGGGACACCGGCGTGCGGAGAAGTGGCACGTCAAGTTTGTACGCTGCGAAAAAGTGAAACTGAGAGCCGCGCCCGCGCGCGCGCGCGGTCTCGGACCGCGACCGGGGGGTTTGAGCGGGGGGAGGGGGAGGGGCGCGAGGGGCGAGAGAGAGGCAGTGCAGCTGCAGGCAGAGGCACGCAAGCGACGAGAGATCGAGACACGGAGAGCGGCCCACGGCGCGCACACTGAGATTAAACATTCGACAGAGAAAACGGAGTAATAGACATATATTGCAATAGACAAAATTGTATGCGGTGTGAGGCCCTGGCCGACACGGGCGACACGAACGCGGCTGCCGCGCTGAGACCTCACAAAACCCCCTCTCGATAATTACATGGCATGCCTCCCCCGACCCTCGCCAACCAGAGATGTACAGGAGCGTGCGGATCCGCCGCGTCAGCCCCACTCGTCGCTGCTCGCCGCGCTCAAGGTGCGCCGCGCCGCCTCAAAGTTCTTCGACACGTCGCCCCAGTCGAGGTCGTGGATCTGGCACTCTTCGGGCGGGGCGGCGGCGGCGGCGCCCTCGTCCGCGTCGCACTCGAGGCGGGTGGCGATTTGCTCCCAGTCGTCGACGCACAGCTTGCACGTCTCCCCCGTGCAGTACTCGACCAGGTGCGGCCGCTCGGCCGAGTTGTCCACCACGGCCAGAAAGTCGACGCGCGGCGCGAGCAGCCGCACCGCCGGCGGCACGCGGACGAGCGAGTCGTCGATCTCCGCCTCGGGGACGTGGCGGCCGGTGACGGCGGCGCGCCGCTTCACGCGCTCGAGCACCGCCTGCCGCGTCGCCACCACGTGCACGATCGCGATCGAGTAGTCAGGGTGCTCCCTGCGCAGCCGTGCAAACTCGGACTGGTACCACTCCCCGTCGCGGAGGGAGCCGTCGACCCAGACGTGGCGCCGCTCGCGCAGCGCCGCCTCCTGCGCGATCTCGAGCATGTAGCCGCTCTCCCGCCGCGTGTGCAGCCCCGCCGAGAGCGGGTCGCGCGCCAGGTAGCCTTCCCACTCAGGGAGCCGCGTCTTGAAGGCGTCCGAGTCGAGCATCTGCACGCCCTGCAGCGGGATGATGCCGCGCTCGACCAGGTACTCAAAGGTGCGGCTCTTGCCCGATCCCATCGCGCCCGCCGTGAAGATGATCCACGGCCTCGTCCGGCCGCCTCGCACCCCGCGCAGCGCGCAGCCAATCAGCCGGTCCTGCAGCCGCTGCCGGGCGAGCGCGTAGGTGCCGTGATAGGACACGTCGAGGCGGTCGCGGACGGCCTGATATCTCCCGGCGTTGGACGCGGACGCGTCCTGATACGCCTCCATCGTGTCTCGCGAGTAGTTGTACGCGGGAGCCGGCGCCGTGGACGGTGCGGCCGCAGCGGCCGCCGCGGCCGCGCGCTGCGGCCGGTACATCGACTTGGCGGACGACATGGCGAGCAGGCAGGCGACCATGGCTCGGAGAGGGAGGAGGCAGGGCAGCATTCGGGCTGCGAGGCTGCCGATCGAAACTGTGGTCGCAGGCTGCGATGCGGCACCGATTTCTTGCTTTTCTGGCTGCTAGGGCTGACTGAGTGCGCAGCCGCGAGAATGCCTAGCCTAGGCGTGGAGGCCCGCGGCTCCTCGGAAGCCCCGACCTTCGCCCGCGTGCCTTGGCCTGCCGCGAAGACCCTGCTGGCTCCTCCGCACTTGTGGGTGGGCCTCTGTCTGGGCCGTGCAGCTCTCTGACTGTCTGCCGGTCTTCTTTCTTTCTGTTCCATGGGCAAGCTGCGCCTGGCTTCAGGGCTACGGCGACCGCCCGAGGGCCCAACTTGAGAATCGTGCTTTTTTGGGTTAGGGATGAAGGCGAAGGACCGGACGGTCGTCGTCAGTGATGTTAGCTACGCCACCGTCTACCTCGTGCGACATGCGCTCGCCGGCATCGAGCGAGCAACGTGTTCGACCGACCGGCTTGCTGTGCGGACGGCTTCTTGTGGCTCTCGTCGAGAGCGTTTTGCGGCCCGGCGGGTGGGAGAACATGTGTCGTTTGATGTGTCACTGTGTACGTCATGTCAGTCTTGATAACAAGTACGGTCGATCCGTCAAAGCGATACACTCGTCACGATCACGTTGGACGGCTGGCACGGAGCTCTGTGCGGCACACACAGGAAGAGCCGTACGGCAAGAAGAGCTCGATGGGGAGCGAGAACCGTCAGAGGAGGTTCAGGGGTAACCTGAGTCCTCCGTGACGCGCTCAATCGCTCCCAAGCGGGTGGCTCTCGAAAATCGTCGATATCTTCCGAAAAGACTGCTCTTGCCGCAGAGCAGCCGACGCGATGCAGACGGAGGCGCAGAAAGGCTACGAATACTCAACGAGTTCCGCGACCTACGCAGTCAAGCCTGGGGGGAAATGACCGCGCATCAAGGCGGACTTCCGACACCTAGTCCTTGTGGCTGAGACTTGGGAGGTATCGAGTGGGATTTCATGCCTTTTGTACACTTTTGTAGTGCCATCCGAGAGCCAGCCTGCTGTGAGGTGTGAGAGGGCCTTGTATGTAATGGTAGAATTCTTGCGATCTCTCTACTCCTCGGGCACTTTACTCCATCGATGACAGACTTACTCCAGTGTCCAGAGACTTACTCTCTGTGCACGACAGGGCAGCAAATGACTGTCGCCGCGTGCCGGATGCGCTGCAACGCGGAAGCTGGCTGCGCTGGCTTCGAGCACCGCCGCAGCTGGGGGAAGTGCAAGAGCGGGCCAACCCGTCATGTAAAGCCGAATCACCGACATGTCGTCGTTAATATTTTTCGCAATACTGATTGAGCATGTTGCATGAGTACTGCCATGTGTCCTAGCCTAGAGCTCTGGCATCGGCCGTTGCCTCCCACCTGCTCGGAGTACGGAGAGTTGGAGAGAGAGGCGTGCAGGGTGCAGCGCTGACTCGCTCGCCGCCCCGCCCGCTGCCGCCGAATAAGCGGTGGGGCGCGATTTCGGTCAGCGAGCACAAAAGAAAGAAAATCGTTGCGGCTCGCCCTTCCCGCCGGCAGCTCCGGTCCATACCCTCATCGCCAGAGAGGTAAGCCTGCACCTTCCCGCCCCGCGCGCGCGAGCACCGCCCCAGCAGCCTGGCGCGTCTTCATGGCCGCGCCACGGTCGCCACTGAACCGCCGCGGCTCGCTCGCTCGCGCCCGCCAGCCGTGTTGCACCGCCGCGCTTCGCCTGCCAACGGCGGCCGGGTCGCCTCCCACGCAGCCCGCTCGCGGGTGCAGCGGCGTCCCCGGCTGCGCCTGCCGTCGTACGCGACGCCCTGCGTCGCCGCACGGCCGGGGCGGCCCTCGCCTCTCAGCCCGTACTTTTTTATCGGTGCGCTCACACGCTCGCTGCGCTCGGCCCGGCAGATATGTGCCCTGCCGCCCCCGCCCACTCCGAGCGCGTGGCGATCCTGGACGCCGGCGCGCAGTACGGCAAGGTGATCGACCGCCGCCTCCGCGAGCTCAAGGTCGAGTGCGAGCTGCTGCCCCTCCACACATCCGCCGAGGACCTGCGCCGGGACGGCTACGCCGCGCTCGTCGTCTCTGGCGGCGGCGCGTCCGTGTACGCGGACGACGCGCCCAAGTACGACCCCAAGATCTTCGAGATGGGGCTCCCGATCCTCGGCGTCTGCTACGGCATGCAGCTGATGAACTACAGCTGCGGCGGCACCGTCGAGCGCGGCGCCAAGCGCGAAGATGGCGTCTTTGACGTGCAGGCGCGCGAGATCTGGCGGAGATCTGGGGAGATCTATCGTCTTTGGCGTGGAGGAGCGCCGCTCGCTCCTGGCGTGGGCCGTCTCGCCCCTCCCCACCACCCTCACGCCCTCACCACCGCACTCCACCGCACTCCACCCCGCCCTCACCGCTGTCCTCGCCGCTCCCCACCGCCCTGGTGCCTCGCCCGCGCCACTCAGGTCGAGGAGGGGTCGACGCTGTTCGAGGGGCTCGGCTCGTCGACCAAGGTGCTGCTCACGCACGGCGACTCGGTCGACAAGCCCGCCGACGGCTTCCGCATCGTCGGCCGCTCGGGCCAGATCGTCGCTGCGATCGAGTGCGCCGAGCGGCGGCTGTACGGCGTCCAGTTCCACCCCGAGGTGGACCTGTCGGTCGACGGCAACGCCATCCTCTCGAACTTCCTCTTCAAGGCGCCTCCGCCTCGCTCCCGCCGCGCCTCCCCTCCCACGGCCGCCCCTCCGCCCCGTCCCCGGCCCGCCCTTCCGCCCCGGCCCGCCCTTCCGCCCCGGCCCGCCCCCCGCCCCAGCCCGCCCCGCGCCGGCGCGCAGGTTGCCAAGCTGTCCGGCTCCTACACGATGGAGTCGCGGCAGGAGGCGGCGATCGAGGAGATCCGCGCCACCGTGGGCGACAAGAAGGTGCTCGTCCTCGTCTCCGGCGGCGTCGACTCCTCCGTCTGTGCTGCTCTCCTGCACAAGGCCATCGGGCCGGAGCGGCTGATTGCGCTGCACATTGACCACGGCTTCATGCGTCACGAGGAGTCGTCGGGCGTCGTGAAGGCGCTCGCTGCGCTGGGCGTGCCGATCGACGCGCTCGACGCGACCAAGGACTTTGCAGAGGCGGTCACCGAGGTCAACGGCAAGACCTCGCTCCCGCTCGCCACCGAGTGCGCGCCGGAGCTCAAGCGCAAGATCATCGGCGACACGTTCATGCGGGTCACCCAGGCGATGGTCGAGAAGAAGGGGCTCAAGGCGGAGGATGTGTACCTCGCGCAGGGCACGCTGCGGCCCGACCTGATCGAGTCGGCCTCCACCCTCGTTTCCTCCAACGCGAACGTCATCAAGACGCACCACAACGACACGCAGCTCGTCCGCGACCTGCGCGACCAGGCCCCCCTCCCTCCCCCTCTTTCTCTCCCCCTCTTTCTCCGCCCTTTCTCTCCCCCTCTTTCTCCCCCCCACCCCCACCCCCACCCCCCACCCCACCCCCCGCCCCCTCTCCCACCCGCTCCCAAGCCAGCCGCGTTGGACTCCGACCCTTTCCCCGACCCTTCTCTCCCGACCCTTCTCGGACCCCTTCTCGGACCCCTTCTTCGTCCCGCAGGGGCGCATCATCGAGCCGCTCAAGGACTACCACAAGGACGAGGTGCGCGAGCTCGGGATCGAGCTCGGGCTGCCGGCGCCGCTCGTCTGGAGGCAGCCCTTCCCCGGGCCCGGCCTCGCCATCCGCACGCTCTGCGCGACCGAGCCGTACCTCACCGAGGAGTACGACCGCTCCTCGGCCGCCCTCGCTGCCGAGTGTGCCCGCCACCCCGAGCTGCGCCTCACTTCGGCGCTGCTGCCCGTCCGCACGGTCGGCGTCCAGGCGCGCGCACAGCGGCACACCAGATTCGCACACTCTGTACACCCGCCCCGCCCGTGACGACGCGAACCCAGTGGCAGTTTACGTCCGACCGCCCCGGAGGAGAGTTGTGTTCCGCCCGAGGCCGTGCCCCCATGCCCTCCTCCCCCGCGTGCCGCGTGGTGTGGATGCACGCGGCGGAGGCGCTCACCGCTCGGCGCTCCCCCCCCCCTTTCCACGCGCAGGGCGACGGCCGCTCGTACTCGTACCTTGCCGCGCTCTCTTCCGACGCTCCGCCCGACGAGCAGTGGGAGGCGCTCTTCACGCTGGCGCAAGAGATCCCGTGCCATCTGCACGACGTGAACCGGATCGTCTACGTGCTGGGCGAGAAGATCGCCGCGGCGCCAAAGGCCATCACGCCGACGACCCTCACGCGCGACGCGCTCGACCAGCTCCGCGCGGCGGACCACATCGTCACGCAGACGCTGACCAAGTACAACCTGCTCCGCTCGCTCGCCCAGGTGCCGGTGGTGCTCTTCCCGGTCGGCTTCGGCGTGGAGGGAGCGCGCTCGATCGGCATCCGCGCCTTCATCACCCGCGACTTCATGACGGGCAAGCCCGCGCTGCCCGGCCGCGACCTCCCTCTCGAGATGCTCGTCGAGCTGCAGCGGCGCATCCTGGCCGAGGTGCCGGGCATCGCGCGCATCGCGCTCGACATCACCTCCAAGCCGCCCGCCACGACCGAGTGGGAGTGAGCCGGCGCCCGCACGCGGCGAATAGCGCTCCGCCCCGCGGGGCGGAGGAGAGCGGGGCCACATACGTCGCGCATGCTCTGCGTGGAGTTAGGGGCGGCGGGTGTTGCCACTTCCGCCTGCGCCCTCCGCTTCTCGTGTCGCCCCTCACGCGCTTAGACCTTACTTGTTTTGCGTTCTGAGACACCCGTCTCGAGGACACATGCGCACCCGTCTCGGCCTCCACAGAGGACCATAGGTGAGTACATCAATCATCAAACACACACTAGCTTTCAGCCAAACATGGCTCATCCTCATGGGGGTCGGGGAGAACGAGAGGAAGACTTTTCCAAGGCAGAAGAATTCTAAAAGCCCGAGAGTGGCACGAAAAAAAATCGTTGCCGACGGCTGAGAAAAACTAGTTTTGCCAGAAAACTCCCTCCCACAGAACTGGCGCACCAACGAGAACGTGTGCAGATCACAGATCACTAGTCAGAAGAAGAAATGTGTGTCGCAAACAGGGAGGCACCGACGCCCGCGGGACGCCTATCGGCTAGCTGCGCTCGTCATCTGCCCACAGAGTTCCCACGAGAGCGTGGGAGAGGCCGTATCAGTGTTGACCGATGGCGTGGGAGCCACCGCGGCTCAAGCTCGGCCTGGTCGGCTGCTCGTGGTTTGCACTGCGGGCGCACGTGCCGGCGCTGCTCGCGCTCGAGCAGCGGGTCGGCGTGCGCCTCACTGCCGTGTGCTCGCGCACGCGCAAGTCCATGGCGCGAGCTGAGGCCAAGATCCACGCCGCCGACCCCGAGCGGGAGGTGCGCCGCTTCGCCAAGATGGAGCAGCTCTTTGCAGATGCGGACGTGGACGCTGTGCTGCTCGTGCTGCCGATCCCGCTGATGCCGGCAGCGGTCGAGGCGGCGCTCCGCGCCGGCAAGCACGTGCTCTCGGAGAAGCCGGCTGCGCCGTCGATCGAAGCGGCCCGCCGCCTCCTCGACGCGATCGCCGAGCTCGGGCCGCGTGCGCCCGTGTGGCTGGTGCTCGAGAACTGGCAGTTCAAGCCGTCCGTCCGCTGGCTGCGCGAGCGGCTGCAGGAGGGCGCCATCGGCCGCGTGGTCTCGGCGCACCTCTCGCACCACCACCCAGCCGACCCGGCAGACCGCGCGGCGGGCGGCGGGCGGGAGCCGCCGTGGCGCTCGCAGGCCGGAGAAGGCGCGTGGCTGGTGGACGCGGGCGTGCACTGGGCGCGGCTGCTCCGAGAGGCGCTCGGAGAGCCTGTCGAGGGCTCGGCCGCGCTCTGCAGCGGCGCGGATGGCGCGGGCGGCGGCTCGCTATGCGGCTGGGTGCGCTTCGAGCACTGCAGCTCCGCCGCCACCCTCGCACTCAGCTCGGGCGGTCCTCGCCGCGCCTCCGCCTCCTCCTCCTCCTCCTCCTCCTCCTCCTCCTCCTCCTCCTCCTCCTCCGCCGCGCCTCCGTCGCTGATTCTCGAGGGCGAGCTCGGCGCTCTCTGCCTCTGGGCGGCGGAG
Source organism: Emiliania huxleyi CCMP1516 (assembly GCF_000372725.1). Taxonomy (NCBI): domain Eukaryota; phylum Haptophyta; order Isochrysidales; family Noelaerhabdaceae; genus Emiliania; species Emiliania huxleyi. The sequence goes on along the minus strand of NW_005196528.1, from coordinate 34,672 downwards.
GAGGGGGGCGGGCACAGGTGCGGGCGGGCGCGCGTCGCGCTCGAGCGCTTCGGCGGAGAGGCCACGACGCAGCTTCTCGACGGCGACGGGTGGGTGGAGGGCGGCGTCGCCGAGAGCCTCGAGCACGCGCTGACCGCGGTGAGAGCGCTGGTCGTCCGCCGCGCGGGGCTGTGGCCGGCGAGCCTTGCGACTGCGGGGCGCTGCCTGCTCGGAAGCTGCTCGGAACCTTCTCGGAACCTTCCTGCAGGCGAGCCTTGCGGCCGCGCCGTGGGGCACCCACTGCCTGCTCGGCTGCGACGAGGCGCGCCCACGACATGTCCACGACACGTCCACGACACGCCCGCTACACGCCCGCTACACGCCCGCGACACGCCCGCGACACGCCCGCGACACGACGACACGTCCGCGACACGCCCGCGACACGTCCACGACACGTCCACGACACGTCCACGGCACGACGACACGTCCGGCAGGCGTTGCGCGACCTCGCTCTCGTGTCGATGCTGCTCCGGTCGAGCGAGACGCGACGGGTGGTGGCTGCGGCCGAGGCGCTCGCGGCGGCAGAGAGTGGCGCTGCAGCTTCGCCGCTGCTCTCCTTGCCGCCCACCGAGGTGAGGGGAGATATGGGGAGATATGGGGAGATATGGGGAGATATGGGGAGATATGGGTCTCCGTGCCGCCCACCGAGGTGAGCGACGCGAGCGGGACGCGCTTCTTTGTGCCGAGGCTCCTGCTGCCGTGCGCCACGGCGGCAGAGGTGGGCGGCGCCCTCGCCCTCGCCGCCTCGCTGCGGCTGGAGGCGCGCCCCGCGGATCTCGGCTACCTCTCGGCCATCTCTCGGCTACCTCTCGGATCTCTCTCGGCTATCTCTCGGCTACCTCTCGGCTCTCTCTCGGCTGTAGGCGCTCCCCCTGGGCGCTGCACACAGCTGGAGCGGCTCCTATGCGGCGGCGGGCGGCGAGGCGGGCGGCGAGGCGGGCGGCGAGGCGGGCGGCGAGGCGGGCGGCGAGGCGGGCGGCGAGGCGGGCGGCGAGGGGGCGGGCGTGCTCAGTTTGCGGCTGGGCGGGATGCGGCGCGTGCTCTGCATTGACGCGGCGCGGCGGCGGGTGACGGTTGAGCCGGGGCTGAGCTTGCGCGAGCTGCGGCGCGTGCTCGCGGCGCACGACCTGACCGTAGGCTCGTGGCCGATGCTGCTCGAGCAGACGGTCGGCGGGGCGACGCTCGGCGCGGGGCACTCAGATGCAGAACAGCCGATCCCTGCCTTCCAAATAGCACTTTCGAAGGCAGCGTGTTCCGCTGTTTTGCAGCCGCGATGCTGCTGCTTGCAGTCGCTCTGCAGCCATAGTTCGGCCGTTCAGAGTCTGACCACACCGCACGACACTGCATTCTCGCCCTCAGCTCCCCATGTCCCTGCACCAGGAGCGGGATCGCACGGTTCGGCGCCACGGGACGGCACGCTGGCGGACGCGGTGGTCGCGCTCGAGTTGCGGTGCGGCGCCGGCCGCCGGGTGAGTCTTTCCGAAGAGGGAGGGGCGGGGGGCGAGGCGTGCGGGGAGTGGGGAGGGGGAGGGGCAGAGGGGGAGAGACGTAGCGAGGTGGAGGGCGAGGCTGCGGTCGCTGCCGGCACGGCGGCCAACGGGAGCGGCGGCGGCCGCGGCGGGGAAGGCCATGGCGTCTCCGCGCCCACTGCTCCGCCGTCGCTGCGGGCTGCGCGCGTCTCTCTGGGCGTGCGGGGCGTGGCGGTGGGCGCATCACGCTCGCGTGCGAGCCTGTACTCTGCAGAGTACAACGTCAACTCATCTCGTGCAGGTGAGCATCACGCTCGAGTGCGAGCCTCGGTACTACGTGCGGCGACACGTGCACACCATGGACCTGGCCGCGTTTGTCGCGCGCTGCGACGCTATGTGCGAGGCCTGCCACCCTAGATGCGGAGCACTGACCCGTGCACCCGCCTAATCAATGAGCATCTCCTCCTCACTCACCGCTCACAGGCCTACCGCCACCTCTGGGTCTGGTGGGCGCTCGGAGAGCCGCAGCTCTGCGCGTGCGCGCTCGAGGACGTGGGCCGCGCCCCGGCACCCGGCGCGGCGCGCTATGACGGCGAGAACTGGTATCGCGGCGCGCCGCCGCTCGCGGCACCGCGTGGCGAGGGCGAGGGCGGTGCGGCGGAGCCGGGGCCGACGGCGCGGTGGGTGTCGCTCGAGTACGCTCTGCCGCGGGCGGCGCTCGCAGAGCTGGTGGCCACGTTGGGCAGCGCGGGCTTCCTCGCCGCGAGCGGCTGCGCGGGCAAGACGCTCGAGCTCAAGTTCGTGGGCGGGCCCGGGAGAGCGGAGCAGGGCGTCAACGCGGACGGGCCGGTCGTGTGCGCGAACGTGCTCTGGCGCGTCGCCCTGCCGGCAGGGTGGGGACGCCTAGCGGCGCTCGAGCGGGTGCTGGCCGGGCTGGGCGGGCGGCCGCATCTGGGGAAGTGCCACGGCCTTGCCTGAGCCCTGGTCTGACAGCCTGACAGCAAACCCCGGACAGCGCCTGACAGTGCCCGACAGCCTGACAGCGCTGACAGCACTTTCTCTGACAGTCTGACAGCACGTATCTGACAGCCTGACAGCAGAGCCTGACAGGCGAGGCGCTCCGTCGCTGTCAGGCCCTAACGTGACAGCCTGACAGCTGCCCGACAGCCCGACAGCACACAGTGGCCTGACAGCAGCGCTGACAGCCCGACAGCAGCACAGACCGTACACAGTCAGACCCCCCCCGTAGAGCCTCTTTCTTGTGCCCCATGAGGGTATAACAAAACTATTACATGCAAAGACATGAACATGTGAGTGTGGTCCATGTAGTCATGGGATGGTCATGGGTCTCTCTCTCAACCCTCCCGCCCCACCTCTGGCAGAGGCTCTGCGGACACCCCTCTCTAGACTCTACGGCTTTAGCACCGGCGGCTGTGCTGCTACTACAAATGAAGCTACCAGCTAGCCTTCTGGGGCCCTACAGCCATATGCCTACGGCGTCTGGGTGGGGTGGCCGCCGCCGTCTGTGCCGCCGCCGCGGCCTGCGCCTGCGCCGCCATCTGCGCTCCCCAGGCTGCGGCCCAGGCGGCCGCCCCTGCCGGCGTGATCACGCCGTAGGAGGGGGGCAGCTGCGTACCCGCTGGTCTCCTCTTGATAGTGTCATAAGTGTGGCTGGTGTGTGTCAGAGCCTGACAGCACCCCGACAGCTAGCCCGACAGCACCACCTGACAGCACCTGACAGTAACAGCCCAGCGTCTCTCTGACAGCAGCAGCAGCCTGACAGCTCTGACAGCTCCGACAGCGTCTGACAGCAACACCCGACAGCTCCGACAGCACCCGACAGCTACAGAGCCCCTCGCATGTCAGACACGCACCCGACAGCACCCGACAGCACTGACAGCAACTGACAGCTGGTCTGACATAGGCACCTGACAGTGCCTGACAGCTGCCCGACAGCCCGACAGATCACCTGACAGCACCTGACAGCCTGACAGCATGGCCGCAAGTACGCCGAATTCCCATGAAAACAAGTAAAAAATAGCAGAAAAAAGAAACCCCTGAAAAATCGGCGCCTGCGGCGGGCCATAGGGCCCCATCTCCCCCCCGCATGGACACCCTCTGGGCCCCCCGCGCCGGCCCAGAGGTGTTCACACGGTTGCGGAAACAGAACATTACCGCTCACCCCAGGGCCACGAGAATGGGCGCGCGAAACCGCTCAAACCTCAATATTAATGCGCCGGTTGCCACTCCTCTCGAATCCGCCCGCGCAGCGCGTGGTTTGGGAAGGTGTGCGTGTGCTGGAGCGCCTCGCCCGTCATCGGGCTCGTCGACTTGGTCGCGAGCCAGCGCTCGATCTGCTTTCCGCTCGTAGGAATGGCCGTCCGCCGCCATCACCCTCCGGGTCGCTCATCTAAAGATCATAAAAAACAAAACACCCTCCGCCCTCGCCCTCCGCCCCTGCCCTGGCTGGCCTGGGTGGCAACTCCTCATCATCACGCGCCAAGCGGGAGGGAAGTGGATGGGGCCCTGAGCCGACCTAGCCCCAGACGGAACGGGGCGCCCAACACGTGCCCGGATTACTGTGCCTTCCCCGGGTGCAGCCTTTCGGTTCGTGAAGGGTCGGTGCGAGTCGTGCTTTCCTCGATCCCCCGCCCTCCCCCGCCATCTCCGCCGCTTTGGCTCTACAGCCTTACCACCGGGAGGCGGCGAGGCAAAATCAGACTCGGTCGAGAGACCCCAGATTGGCATCCATGCCTCTCTGGACAGGGTGGCCCGCCACAACGACCCCTGGAATTGCGACTCGCCGCTTTCCTCCCGCTGTGATTCTGTGTGAGCTCTGTGTCTTGATTTGCCAACAACATACCTAAAACAAAAAAACAGAAAAACAAAATCAATCCGCTTGACAGTGACAGTAGTCAGTACAATTGAAACGGCCCGCCCCGTACCCGCGACCATGCCTCCGCCGGCCAAGGTCGGCCCCGCTGGGCCGAGCAAGACGCCGCAGCAGGTCTTCGAGGCGCGCCTGGTGGCAAAGCAGAAGACGGAGGCTAGAAAAGCGGGTCGAAGGCGATGCGTGCGCCTGACGTTCTTCTTCATCTTCCTTGTTGCGTTCGTGCTCGCTTGGATGCTCATCGCATTGCCAGGCGCCGCTGCGTCTCCTGTGGGGATACGTCGCCATATAGTGGCGCCCATCAGATCATGCCGCCTGTGGGATAACAATAGGGTCATACGTGATCGCGGAGACGAAGCGGTACGATCCAGCGAATGGGCTCAAGCTAACCCTAGGAGCGTGCGATCTCGACTTTTTACCCGGCTCCACTGCGGATGTGGAGTACGCGTCGCTCACATCCGCCAGGTCTTTCCGGTTCGTGGTTCGATCGACGGATGCCAACATTGCCGAGGCGCTCACGGCCAGGAACCCCATTGGTTGCGAGAGCGAGGTGCTCCAGTCGTGCAGGCGCGTATGTCTGGTCAAGGTGACCGTTCCACCCGGCGCCACAGGCGCATTCACAGTCGACCAAGCTTCGGTGCAAAAAGGGGGAGCTGTCCCGCTCCCGGTCATCACGGTGCAGCCTGGCGCTGTAGTGCCGGGCTTGCGCGTGGGCGCGTGGTGGAAGCATGTCCCCACCCTCTCGGCACGCGTCGACAATGCCACCATCAACCATGTCTCGTGGTATGCGGGCGATGGCGACTTTGTTGCCATCTCCTCGGCCATCGCCTCCGCCTCGCTGTACGCAAAGGGCTCCGGTTCAATCTACCTCCTCGACATCGAGGCCAGCGGGAGGGATGTTGAGGTCAAGTGGAGGCAGCCCAACGACCGCTTTTGCGCCGCCACCGACCTGCCGCCGGCCACAGCCGAGTTTCTCCCGGCCTCCGACGCGTGGGACCAATGCGACATCCGATCGATCCTTGACGGCACGGACGAGGTCACCAACTACGCTGCTTTTAGTCTCCTCCGCTCGACGTACGATGCTGACAGCAACGGTCGGGTCACCAAGGAGGAGTTCACCACCGCGCTCTCGGGCATGCGGTGCTGCGGTGGCTCATGCCCCCACGCTTCGTGGTGCGAAAGAGAGTCTTTCGAAGTTGGCTTCGCCGATCCAGGGCTCTACGGCCTCTCCGTCAACGCCTTTGCCCGGCGCCTCCTCGAGGCCAACAAAACCATGTGGTTCCCCAAATGCAAGAGCAACCTCCAACTGTCTCACGGCGTTTCGGCGCTTTCGCCGGTATTGAGCGTGTCCACCATGCACTCTGAGCATGGATCGCTCGTACTCACCCTACGACAGGGCGGCGGCATGAGCCAGCGAACCACTCTGGACAGCGCATCGACCTGGCTATCGACGCGCAACCAGACATGGTCGCCATCTGGCGGCCGTCCATCCGGAATGAGGATTGATCAGGCAGACGCGACACGTCTGCACGAGAAGTACGCCAACACGCACGCCTGTGCCGACGACTGCACGGAAAATATCTACCTGTCGATAGACGTTGTCGGAGGTGCTGGCTACCCCACAGCTAGGTTCGTGTACGCCAGCAACGTCGCGTACCTGCTGCTCGACCTCGCGCACATTCGGTTCTTGACGCTAAATATGCTCACTCCGCCCATCCACAGAGAGCGCGTGCGCTTCACGGACAACGACTGCGAGCTCGACGCGCTGCAGGGCGACGAGGGCGCGCGCGTGCGGGCCCTGGCGTCGATGCACGCCCAGATCCGCAAAGCCCTCCAGTCGAGCGTCTATGCGACCAATGTGCCAATCCGCGGCGAGCTTCTTGTAAGGACGATCAGGGACACAGGGGAACGGGAGCGGGGAGCGCATCGCGACACGGAGGGGGGCTGGGCAGGGTTCACCCTCACGACAGGGTCCCAGGGATTCCTCTCTCGTATAGGACAGGTTGCACCCGGCGGCACGGGGGCAAGCGCGGGCCTCCTACTGGTTGCGCTCTCCTAGTTCTCCTGCTCCTGACAAGGGACAGCGACAGGCTCGCAGCACGGTGGACTCCCTATCCACTGGCGATCTCTCTCGACTAGCGACCTTCCTCCGACTTCTCACCGGCAGTCTCTTCTACCACAGGCAGACTGACACGTGGGTGGCAGTGGCGGTGATAGGAGTCTCCCACTCTGTGGGCCTCGCTAGAAGTGCGACCCCTGCGCGTGTCCTCGCCCTTGAAGGGGAAGGGGCTGTGTGTCTGTGCATGTGTACAACATGTGTGTGTGTGTGTGTGTGTGTGTGTGTGTGTGTGTGTGTGTGTGTGTGTGTGTGTGTGTGTGTGTGCTCGCTCGCTCGCTCTCGCGCGCCGCTTGCGCGATCGCGCGCGCGCGCTGCGCGAGCCGCCCTGCCCGCTGCGCTGCTAGGGTTGCGCTGCGGGAAGGGCTCGGCGGCCGTTCCTAGAGCTCCTCGTCGCTCCCCCCGTATAGCGAGGGCTCGTTGGACTCGAGGAGTGGGCCGCCGTCGTAGGGGGAGCGGGCGGCTCCGCGGGCGACGCTCGCCCAGTCCTTCTTGTTGCTCTTGACCTCGCCGCCGCCGCCGCCGCGGCCGCGGCCGCCGCGCCCGCGCCGCCCGCGGCTTGTGCCCAGCCTGACCGCGCTCGGCATGCGCTCGTAGATAGTGTCCTTGAAGGCGGAGTGGAGGAGCGCCTCGAAGTTGACGCACGGCGCGTAGCGGCAGCGAGCGGCGGTCTTGCACGGGAGGGCGGTCTGGTTGAAGGCCGGGCAGAAGCCGATCCCGTCGCGCGCCGCCATCGCCTTGGCCTTGCCCGCCGCGCGCGCGACCTCGACCTTGTTGTCGACGATGAGGCTCTCGAAGGTCTTCTTCTTGGCGACGTTCGCCGCTGCGGCGCGCCTCTCCTTGAGCGCCTGCGCGGCGCACTGCGCGTCGTGGATGATGTCGGCGTTGGTCAACCCAAATGCGCGGCAGGAGGGGCAGAGTTTGTTGCCGAGGACCTTGACGCACCCGACGTCGAGGCGGAGGGGTCCGCCGACATCGCCGCTCGCGTAGACGTTGGGCAGGACCGGGAGGTTGCAGACGAGGTTCTCGTTCTTCACCTTGAAGAGGATCGAGCCGTCCTTCTCGTCCGACTTCGTGCCCAGGAAGGAGTGGTATCCCTCCTGGATGGAGACCATGTTGCCGAAGTGCTTCTCCAAGAGGGGGGCGAAGTGCTCGATCTGGGCCGCGGTGTAGCCAGTCTAGGTAGGAAGAAAGTCTGCTTGCGCACGAATTCTTTATATAGTACTCGTATATCGGGCGCCGCGCTGGATGACCGACCCCGGCCATGACCTGGTGCTGCGCCTCCCCGTCAATCCCTACGTGCCGACCAGCACCGTCCTGCGCGACGTCACCGCCAACGTCGGACTGAGCCGCTTCAACGCAACGCCACTCGCATTTGCAGACTATGACGGCGACTCGCTCATCGACATCCTCGCCGCGTCCCTCGACGGGAATGGCAACCAGCAGCTCGCGGCGTGGCTCTGGGTGAGAGCCAGCCGCCGCGCAGACGCCGCACGGCCCACGCGTTCGCGCACCTGCCTCCGACAGCCCCCGCCTCCCTCCGGCGCACTGCTCACGCCTCGCTCGCCACCGCTCGCCCCGCGCGCGCGCAGCGGCCCGACGTTCTCCGCTTCGAGGAGCGCAGCACCTGGCCAATGCCAGGCCTGCTCGGCCTCATCCCGGGCGACTACGACTACAACGGAGCACTCGACGCCGTCGTCTTCGAGGCGATTCTATGCAGCAATCTTATTGAATACGATGGGAATCAATAGTGTGAAGCTCCGCGACGCCGACACCGCCACTTCCATCGCTGCCTCCGCCGCCACCGCCACCGCCCTCACTGTCGCCGCCGCCACTTCCCCACCCGCCTCTGCCTCCTCCCTCTCGCCCTCCCCGCCGCCCCACGGCACCGTCTCCTGTGCAAGCCCTTTCTGCCCGTGAGCCCGCCACCACCCGTGAGCAGGCGCACCCGTACTGCTCCTCGCTGGTCAACATGAGGCTGTGCAACCACAGCTTCCACTGCACGCCGCTGCCGCCCGCCTCGGAGCAGCCGACGCCGGTCGACGTCGACGGCAGCAAGAGCTCCCCCTCGCCTGATCTCGAGTCATCTCGGGTCATCTCGAGTCATCTCGGGTCATCTAGGCGGCAAGAGCTTCGCCCTCCTCGCCGGCTTTGCCAACGCAACCGAAGAGACGGGCGAGCGATCACCCGAGATATAGCCGAGGTAGCCGAGATACAGTCGAGATATAGTCGAGGCCGAGGTGTAGCCAAGACACGGCCGCCAACGAGACTGCCTTCTCTGTTATGGCCGCGCCCACCACCGCCTCCATCCCCGCCGCGACCATCCCGCCCACCACACCGCCCTCCGCCGCCCTCCGCGCCTCCAGCGCCTCCGCCTCCAGCGCCTCCGCCTCCAGCGCCTCCGCCTCCAGCGCCTCCGCCTCCAGCGCCTCCGCCTCCAGCGCCTCCGCCTCCAGCGCCTCCGCCTCCAGCGCCTCCGCCTCCAGCGCCTCCGCCTCCAGCGCCTCCGCCTCCAGCGCCTCCGCCTCCAGCGCCTCCGCCTCCAGCGCCTCCGCCTCCAGCGCCTCCGCCTCCAGCGCCTCCGCCTCCAGCGCCTCCGCCTCCAGCGCCTCCGCCTCCAGCGCCTCCGCCTCCAGCGCCCGCCCTCCACGCCCTCCTCCGCGGCGGACGCGTGGTCGACGTGTGCAGGACCCGTCCCGGACACCTGTGTAGCCGAAGTATAGCCGAGATGCGGCGTGTTGCATAGCCGAAGTATAGCCGAGAGACGGGGTGCTGCAGTGTTCGGCGCGTTCCGTCTGTGCGCACCGCGGCGGCGGTCGGACCCCTCTCGGACCCCTCTCGGACCCCTCTCGGACCGCTCTCGGAACCCTCTCGGACCCCTCTCGGACCCCGCTCGGACCGCTCTCGGAACCCTCTCGGACCGCTCTCGGAACCCTCTCGGACCGCTCTCGGACCCCTCTTGGACCCCTCTCGGAACTCCGTCAGGCGGACCGAGCTGCGGCATGCTCAACGAGAGGTGCGGCGTTGGCGATTGCTGCGGCTGCGGTCTGACTTGCACCGCGGTGCGTGTGTAGATGCGCGACGCGCGCCTGTCTCCACGCGCTGGAGGGGTGCGAGGCTCTGGAGGGCGGGGCAGGAGGGAGCGAGGCTCTGGAGGGCGGGGCAGGAGGGAGCGAGGCTTTGGAGCGTGCCTTCGATCGCCCCTAGCAGCTGCCCCTAGCAGCTGCCCCGGCCGGGTCACCGCAGGCGGGTAGTCGCACGGCACACCGCACACGGGCAAGCGAGGCCTCTTCGCGCAAGCACACCCCCCCTGGGCCCAAGGTCACAGCACACACGGGCAGTGCGAGGACGGGCAGGCAGGCTCCGGACAGACAGACACGGCGCGGGCGACAGGCAGACAGAGCTGAGGGCGTGAAGGAGGACAGGCAGGCAGGACGGGCAGGCAGGCCTGCTTCGCGCCTCTCAGCTCCTCTGCAGCGCACGGCTAGGTGCACGGCTGGGTGCCGGGGCGACACGCCCCCGAGGTGACCCGAGGTGACCCGAGACTGTCTGAGAGCAGGTGGTGGGCGGGACGCGCTGTCTGCCCGCGCCGACGAGCACCGCGGCGCTCATGCGGCCGCGCGGCCAAGCCGGCGACTTCGCGGTCGCGACTCCGTTTGGAGCCTTTGCGCCCGCGCGGGGCGACGAGGAGGCGGCGGCGGACCGCGCCGTGAGCGAGCCGATCGGCCGCAGCGTGGCGGCCGCGGCGCCGCGCGAGCGTTTGTCGGCGGCGGCGGCCGGCGGCGAGCAGGGTGGCGTGGAGGAGGCGGCGGGCGGCGGCGCCGCCGATGCCGACGGTGGCGCCGACCCGCCCGCGTCGCTGCTGCAGGCCCGCTGGCTGGCGGGCGGCGGCGGCGCGGCGTATGCCCCCGCGGCGGGCGTCCCCGTGGCGGCGGGCGGCCTTCGCAGTCGGCCAAGCAAGCCGCTGCCGAAGGCGGCAGCGCGGAGGCCCGCGCCGGCGGCCGGCGCATCCGCGGCGGGGTTGGCGGCGGGCGGCGGGCGGGCGGGCGGCGGGCGTGCCGACACGCGGGCCGGGGCGGTGGGGGCGTCGCGGCGGCTGGACGCTGCCGCGGCGCGGAACGGCGCAGGCACGGCTGGCCCGTGTGCCGGCATTTCTTGTCCCGCATTTCTTTTTTCCTCATAGGCGACGCGGCTGGCCACGCGGCGGACGGTGCCGACGCGAGCAGCTCTGGCGAGAAGGGGGTAGCCTCGCCCCTAGATGATAGCCGGAGATAGCCCGGAGATAGCCGCGAGATGGCCGAGAGGTTGCCGAGAGGTTGCTAGAGGGCAGAGGTATTCGGCTGTACTCAGCCGTGTCCGCTGCACGCGCCGCCTGTCTGCTCACGCGATGCTCCGCAGGCACGGCACGGGACCGTAGTCCCGCCCCCTCACATTTGGCGCGTGCGATGACGCAGGAGCCGGGCCCGCTGATCATGCCCGCGGCGCCAAACTCGAACGCGCAAGTCGCGGCCTTCACGGCGGCGCAGCTTGCTGTGAACGGCGTCTTACTCACGGCTCGCCGCCTGTGATTAGGTCGACCTCGACGGCGACTGCATCGCCGACTTAGTCGTCGTCGCCTTGCCCGACGGCGCGGCGAGCAGGGTCGGTTTGGACAGCAGCGCGCCGCGCGGCTGTGAGACCGTGGCGTGCCGGTTGCTGGTCTGGGTGCAGAACGCGGCAAAGGTGGGGGCGCCGCGCTGGGCCGCGGCGCCCGACTACAATTTCTCTCTCCCCGAGGGCGCGGGGCAACTCGCGTTTGCCGACCTCGACTCTGACGGCGCGGTCGACCTTCTCTTCCTGGCAAACAAGTCCTCCCCCCCTCCCTCCTCCTCCTCCTCCTCCTCCTCCTCCTCCTCCTCCTCCTCCTCCTCCTCCTCCTCCTCCTCCTCCTCCTCTCAGCTGGAGCTCCACGCGTGGTATGCGGTCCTCGGCGAGCCGAAGCCGGACCCCCCGGCCCTCACGAGCAGCCGCCCGGCCGTCGGTCAGCAGTTCGACGCAGAGGCAGACTGCGCGACGCGCCCGCCGCAGCCAAAGTCGCTCTGCCAGCCGCGCGCGCTCGCGTTCTTCAAGCAGGCGTGGGCGCTCCCAGGCGGGTGGGCTCTGGCGAATCCGCTCGGCGCGAGGCCGCCGACGCTGTCGGTGGCCGATTTCGACCTCAACGGCTTCCCCGACGCGCTGCTGCCGCTAGTCGCGCCCGCCGACGCGAGCGCGTCGGACCTCTCGCCCTGCTCTGCGGGAGAGCCGTGCGTGCTGCTCCTCTTCAACGACGAGAGGCGACGCCTTCCGAGACACTTCCCCCTCCAACACTCCCCCCTCCGACACCCCCCCTCGAAGCTACCGAGACCCTTCCGAGACCCTTCTCAGACCTTCCGAGACCCTTCCGAGACCCTTGGACGGTGTTTCCCCCCTCGACACCCCTTTTTGACCCCTCCCCCTCCCCCCCCCCCCCCCCTCGGCTTCCGACACCCCTCTCCTGCCCCCACCCACACCCCTCTCCTGCCCCCACCCGCCGCGAGCGCAGACTCCACATCCATGCCCCACCGCCCGCGCGCTGCACCTCCACCGCCCCCCCGCCCGAGACACGTCGACGGCGCGTCCACGCACCGTGCTGCAGGCTGCGCTGCCTCGAGGCCGGCGGAGGCGACGAGGGCGCGCTGCGGCTGTACGAGGCGGAGACGGCCGTCTACCCGCCGCCGTCCGAGCTGCGCCTCTACCCGGTGCCGCGACACTGTCCGAGACTCTTCAGAGACACGTCCGGGACGCAGCCGGGCCGGGCCACTTCCGAGACACGGGCCGAGGCGGCCGAGGCGCGGCCTTCGGGGCCGCGCAGACCTCACGGCCGAGATTCGCCGAGACTAGCCGAGGTTCGCAGAGGTTGGGCGATATCAGGCGAGATTTGCCGAGATTAGGCGAGGCCCACGCACACCACACACCTGAGATTTGCCGAGATTCGCCGAGATTCGCCGATGTCCACGCACTCCACGCGGCCGCGAGAGACACCACCGAGCACTCCTGGAAGGGAGCACTGAACCAAAGCCTCGCTCCAGATGCTCGGCGGCGCGAGCGCGGGCGCCTTCTACGACTTGTACGAGGACGGCACGTGGGACGTTCTCGCGCTGCAAGCCGACGGCGGGCTACCGCACCACCCACGGGACTGAACCCACACTGGATTCGAGACTCTGGAGGTATGGGACTAGGCCGGCTGCGCGCGTGGCGCAACTCCGGCGTGAGCGGGCAGTACTTTCTGAAGGCCACGACGACGGACGGCGCGTGCGCCTCCGACGCCTTCGCCGTCGTCCCCGGCGAGGAGGGGACAGTCACGCTTCCCGCCGCCGGAGAGAACGCCCGGGCCGGCTGGGGCGGCGGCGGCTGGGGCGGCGGCAGCGGCCTCAACTCGAGCGCGCTCGCCGCGGTGGAGGCGTCGGCCGTGGAGGCGAGCGGCGGCGTCGGCGCCGCAGGGCGGTGCGCCGCGCAGGTGGTCGACCGGCCGTTTGGCGTCTGGCTGCGCCAGCCGAGCTTGCACCAGCCGGCGGTGACGTACCAGTTTGCGACGTCGCTGCCGACCCGCTGGTCGCGCGTGAGCGTGTCGTCGATCTGGTCGTGGAACCGCCAGAAGCAGTCGCGGGTGGGGGTGCAGCTGCCGCAGGGCGGGTACTCGCCGCTGGCCTCGCCCTTTCTGCTCGTCGGCCTCGGCCTCACAAACGACTACGTCGAGCAGCTAATGGTCGGGATGCCGGCGGGTCGGCTGCGGCGGTTCGAGCAGGCGGTGCTGCCAAACTCGCAGCTGACCGTCATTCCCCACCCGCTCGACGCGCCGCACGGGTGGGAGATGCAGCTGTACCTCGAGCCGCGCCAGCAGCTGGCGGTGGCGCTCGTGTGCAGCGCGCTGCTCCTGCTGCTCGGCGCCGTCATCGCGGTGCTCGAGGTGGTCGAGCGGGTGCACGATTTTCGTGAGAACAAGGCGCTGAGGCCGGCGCTCCCTCTCTAGAGCCGTAGCGCGGAGGCCGGAGCACACGTGTGTGTCGTCGTGTGTCGTGAACACCAAAAAGCACGGAACGCCACAGATATCAGAGCGCAGAGGGTCAGCTATTGCGTATTGGCTCATCGTTTTGCGCGTCTCGGATGGGGTGAGCCTGTACGTATATATCGTGGGTACCCATCGGGGGTGAGATTGCAATCCAAATAATGTCTTTCTTCTGCGCATTGCTTTCTCTTTCTTTCTCGTGTTGTAATTTTTTCCCTGAGCTAGCCTTCGTTGTTAAGGAAACAAGAAGGGACACACACATGACACTGCACACTGTGCACACACAATCGCACCGCACCGCACCCCGCGCCCGCCGCCCGCCGCCCACCGCCCGGCCTAGGTGGGGGAAAGAGACGCCCTGATACCTATTACCGCCTCGCCGACCGCCAAATTCTTTCTCGTCCTGTGTTAGTGCCAGTGCGCGCGCCAGTGCCGTGCCCAGTGTTGTGCGTCGAGGGAGTTTTGTCTTTGTCGTCATCCATGTGTGTCGTCGTCTCGTGCACACGCGCTTTTCGTTTTGGCTTTTGGAAAACACACAACAAATCATCATCGAGGGGGGGGGGGGGGTCGTCCGCCGCGCGCTGCGCGCCGCGCGCACCCCCGGTCGTCCCACCCCGAGATCGGTGTGTTTGCCATCGAACATCGAGAGAGTTTTGGGGTAACATCGAAGCAACGAAGGCGCTCTCATAAAAATAGAGGTCGATACTCTAACGGGTGTGCTATTGAACGTGCTATTACCTATTACCGCCGCCGCCGCCGGCGCTGGTGCTATTCAAACTCGGTGCCGTGCAGTTGTGGCGGCCGCCACCTTTGCCCACGGCGTGAGATAATATTCTTCTTCTCCTTGTCGTGCCAGTGTGCTGTGAGAGAGGCTGGTTTGCCTGTGTGGTGTTAGGTTAGGTAGAGGAAGGTGAAGAACAGCCAGGCTCGGACTGGACACCAACGCGGTATAATTAATGGGTGGACGCTAGACAGATGATGACGAGACGCACGAGCGACACACAGACACAAACAGGCTCACAAGACACACAGCCAGCTGGCTGCCACACACCCTGAGTTGGCGTACACATACATAACTCAGGGCCACATCCTTCCTCCCTGTCCCCCCCCCAGCACACACGGTCGGTGCCAAGGACACAAACAAACAAGGGCACAAGGGCACAACAACACAACAGACGACAGGGAGTAAAGTGCGAGGCTAGAGCAGACCGCTCCGCCTCTACCAATCTATCTCGCCGGCCGCAAGGCACGGACAAGACCGTATCAGTTTGCTGTGAGCCGTCCTGGTTTCTCACGAATTGTAAAATTGCCGGGAGGTTAAGGTGGCGGCGTCACGCTGCCCGGCTTCCCGGGTGCCGGGACAGCCCCGCCCTTTCGAGGCTGCAGGCAGGACAAGGTGAACGACTGACCCCATACGCCCTGATACCTTCCTATTACCGCCTAAAGAAAGAAAGAAAACGGGCAACCCAAGGGAGGGATGAGTGATTCTGAGATCAGGTTGGGCGTTTCCCCTTTGGAGGCAGACATTTCAGAAAGCGAATCCCAGGCCGCATCTCCCCGCTCGAAGCGGGGAACCCGTCCCGGGCGCCCGCTGGAAGCTGGGGGCGCCCGCTCGAAGCTCGGGGCGCCCGCTCGAAGCTGTGGCGGCGCAGGCTGCCACCGCTGCCCGGGCGCGCCGAGCGGCGGCGGAGGGCCGCCCAGGCCACCACCAGTGCCTCTCCCACCGGCGGCGCGGCGGCAGCGGCGCCGACCGCCCCTCCATCAGCGGCGGCGCGAGGCTGTCGTCGGGACGCCGGCAGGTGACGCGCGAATAGGGTGCCACCGGACCGGCCGACGAGCACCCAGCGGAGCCGTCATCGTGCATGGCGAGCCGAGCACCGCCGCGTCGCTTCTCGGCGCATTGGAGAGCAGAGGAAGCTGCTGGCGTCGCGGCTGGGATCGGCAGCGGCGCCAGCAGCTTTCTCGGATCTGAAGCGACTTTGAGCGCCGATCGATCGATCTGAGGGCTGACCGATGGGTGGCGCTGGGAGGAAGACCGCGCCACCCGTCGGCCAGCCCTCAGCTCCGCGACGGCGACTCGATAGTCGTGGCCGGCGCTCGGCTGCCACTCTAAGCTGTGTCGCCAGCGCTCCTGGAACCGTGACGTCACTTCTTATGGATGCGGCACTAGGGACGCCCAATGTTTTCGTAAATATAGACGCCTCTCTCTCGCGTGTGGAAGCCACGACTGCGTAGTCGTGCTCCCCCGGAGCACGCCATAGAGCGCCGGTTGTGTACCGGGCGCACCCGCAGCCGTACACACTGCTGCCACCTGCCAGGGGGGCGCCGCAGGCGCCCCAAGCGGCGCGGAGCGCCGCCGCAGGCGGCGGACAGCAGGTGCGCAAAATTAAACGCCATTTTCGGTTCCGCAGTTTTGCCACTAACGTCGAAATCCGGTACAAATCGAGACTTACGATGAGGTTACGAGCCGAGCCCCCCACGAAAACCACAGAGGGGCGCGCGGACAGCGCGCCGCCAGGGGCGCCGCAGGCGCCTCAAGCGGTGCGGAGCGCCGCCGCAGGCGGCGGACAGCAGGTGCGCGAAATTAAACGCCATTTTCGGTTCCGCGGTTTTGGCACTGTGTCGCAGGAGGTGAGGCACGAGGACGCCCATGAGGACCGGTGGCCTGACCTACATCGAGAGGCTTCACCTATTATTCTCCTTCTCTCTCTCTCCTTCCCTCGCTCTCTCTCTCTCCCATTCCAGAGTGATGGATAGTCCGCCGTGTCCCCATATCCCTATATTCCCACACCCTGTGCAGTGGCACGTCGTTGACACCCAGACCCCTAATATTAGACATCTTGGGCACGTCACGCTTCCCCAACTCCCGTTGTGCAAGTTTGGCACGTCATAGTCTCTGACTGCTTTCGTGGGGCCGCCGCGCCGCGAGACAGTCGACCTCTCTACTGTTGTGACACCACAACTCGGCGCAGCTGGCGTCTTTCCCCCCACCGGTGTGACACCACACCTTCGTACTTTGAATACTCTCTACAAACATGTCTTCCTCGGCTGAGGAGGCCCGCGACACTGCGGGCAATCTATCTCCCGCGACCAAGCCGCAGGACCGCGTACGACTCAACATACACGTGCTGGGCACCGATGATTCGGGTTCAGATGACCATCTCTCGAGCGAGAGACGAGGGACGCCTCACGAGACTCCAGAGGGCCTAGACCGGGGCGATACCACCCGGTCAGACCACCCTGATCACCTCCACACGGGGGCAGCCGAGTTGGCGCCTGGACGCCGCTCGAGGCGACGCCCCTGCGCCCTCCCGGCTTTGCGACCCTCCCGGCTGGCGTACTCCCGGGGAGCAGCCCTCCCGGCTGGCCGTGGGTGCGAGGAATCGCAGGCTGGGTCGTGCACTCCGGCAGCCCCTCCTGGCCTCGCCCCTGCCTCCCGCAGCCTGACCGAATCCCACGGGTCCACTTGACGGTGTGGTTTCCGACCCCCCCGGGTGGTCCACCCGCCCCACGACTATTATCCTATCTCTCCGGGGGCCCTGTGGGGGGGAAGGGTGCGTAAGACAGGGCGTGGAATGGCGGGGCCGGGGGTGTCGTGCCTGTTTTTAATTTTAATAGTCGCCCCAGCCGCCGCCGCCCTTGCCGCGCCCGCCCGCCCTTGCCGCGCCCGCCCTCGCCGCCCTTGCCGCGCCCGCCCTTGCCGCGCCCGCCCTCGCCGCCGCCGGGCGGCGGCCTTTGCGCGTTAAGAATTCTTCTGAAAAACGGCGTTTTGGCCGAGGGGGGGGGGCCTACATTCATTGAGAGGTCTCGTCATTCGAAGCCTGCTGAAGCCTCACCTTTGATTGTCACCACCTAACAGGCGTCGCCTTTGCTGTGTCGCGTCCTCCGCGTAGCCAGCCAACCATCCACATCCACCAGCACTCACCCTCCTCACCTCGCGTCGGTGTTACTTGACCCCACTCTCTCGCCGCGCATCGTTTTCCTAGAGACGATGCGGAGGCGACGCTCAACTCACGCCTACATTTGCCCTGCTGCAGACTCGTGCGTCGAATGGCGTGCAACGAACGCCTTGCGAACGGCGCGGAAGGATACGTCGGACTCCCCAACGTCCCGTACTCCCAGTGCGAGGAGTGGTGCAAAGCCGGCACCGCCCTGGTGCGAGCGATTGCGACTCTACCAGACCCTCCCCACGCTCGCCGGGCCGAATCGCCCTCGCCGCAGCCACCCGATCTCGCCGCTCCGTCCCCCTCAGGGCATCACCGACCTCGACGTCTGCTCCATCGCGTGGAACAACCCGGTCCCGTGGCGCAAGATCGCGGGCGACTTCGGCGAGGGCGCCATCATGGACGAGTGGGCGGGGTACGTGCTCGTGCTCGGCTTCGGCGTCTTCTTCTCCATCGTCACCACCATCATGGTCAAGCTCGAGCAGATCTACGGCGGCCTCGTCATCTCGTCCGAGCACTTCAACACGGCCGGTCGTAATATCAAGACCGGTCTGACCGCCGCGGTGCGCCACCCCAAGCCCACCACCCTTTAGGGCACGAGCGGTCGGGCTGACGT
>NW_005196528.1:10403-16435 GCF_000372725.1 Emiliania huxleyi CCMP1516 | reverse complement strand
CGTGCTCTCATTTCCGGACGAGCGGACGCTGGTCATCGTGACCGATTCCGCCGAGCGCGGGGTGCTCTCGGCGGACGGCGTGGTGCGCGCCGCGGCGGTGACCAAGGTAGGCTTTCTGTCGCTCGGCGCGAGCGACGCGAGGCCTGCAGCGGGCGCGGCGGGCGCGGTCGCCGACGCGGCGGGGCCGGCCGACGGCACCAAGCAGCGGCTGCAGCTCAAGGAGCTCCTCGAGGCCGGCGACTTCTTCTTCTCGCACCAGGCGCCGCTGACGCTGACGCTGCAGCGGCAGTTTGCGCTCGCGGCGGCGGGGAAGGAGGCCCTGGCGTGGGAGCACGTGGAGGGGCGGTTCGTTTGGAACGGCGCGGCGCTGCAGCCGCTCGTCGAGGCGGGCATCGGGCCGTGGCTCAGCCCGATCGTCCACGGCGCGCTCCTCTGCGAGCCGCTCGAGCCTCTTTCGGGCGTCTCGATGACGGCGTGCCTCGTCTCACGCCGGTCGTGCGAGCACGCGGGCACGCGCTTCAAGGCGCGCGGGATCAACGACGACGGCCACACCGCAAACTACGTCGAGACGGAGCAGTCCCTCCGCTTCGAGCTGCGAGGCGGCGCGGAGGGGGCGATGGCGTCGCTCGTCCAGGTGCGCGGCTCGGCACCGCTGTTTTGGGAGCAGCGCACGTCGACGATCAAGGTAAACACCAAGCCGAAGCTGACGCGGAACGCCGCGCTCTGCCTGCCAGCGCTGCAGCGGCACGTCGCACAGCAGCTGGCCGCCTACGGCTCTCCCGCCCTCCTCGTCTCGCTCCTCGACGCCAAGGCGCTGGCTGCTAGATGCGGAAGATCTCCCCAGATCTCCCCAGATCTCCTCAGATCTCCCCAGATCTCACCATACCTGCATGCCACGGGGCTCCTGTCTTTAGACGTGGAGTCGCGAGGGCTGCCCGGCCCTTGTCCCACCACCCCTGTGTGTGTGGAGAAGTTTACCTGCCCTGCCCCCACCTTGCCTAGGGCGAGGAGGCGGCCCTTGCCGCTGCGCTCGCCGAGTGCGCTGCCCGCGTGAGCGTGCCGACGGGGCAGCGGATCAAGTACGTCCCCTTCGATTTGCGCCAGGCGTCAAAGATGCATCTCGGATGCATCTCGGCCGCATCTCGGCCGCATCTTGGCTGCATCTCGCCAGGCGTCAAGGTCGAGCCGCGCCGACGGGCTCAAGGCGGGCGTCGCGCACCTCGCCGCCGACGTGCGCCCCCTCGGCCACCAGGGCGACGCTCTTCTTGACACACTCTTTCGATCGCGCGTGTCGTCTTTTAGGTGCGCTCCATCGGCCACTTGGTCGCGCAGGGGCCGCGGCTGGCGTCGGGCGGGCGGCGCGGCGGCGCGGCGGCGGCGGCGGCGGTGGTGCGGCGGACGCAGCAGGTCGGGTGGTACTAGTTGAGTGGTCGTAGTCGTGATCCCCGATCAGGATGGTCTTGTTGTTGTGGACTCAGGGCCTGGTGCGCGTCAACTGCCTCGATTGCCTCAACCGCACCAACTTGATGCTCGCCGCCCTCGGATTGCACGCCGCGTCGGCGCAGCTGCGCGAGCTCGCCTCCGCCCTCGCGCTGAGCTCGACAGCGGAGCAGGTGGCGCGCGCGTGCGAGCCGGCGCTCCTCGCCTCGCTGCAGCAGATGTGGTCCGCGACGGGCGACGCCGTGTCGATGCAGTACGCGGGCACCGCAAACATCGGCAAGGGCAGCGCGTCGAGCTTGCAGCCCGAGGCTTCGGGCAAGCGGTCGCTCATCGAGCGCGCTAAGGGCACCGTGCAGCAGGGCCGCATCGCCGTCAACCGGTACGTGCACGAGACGTTCCTCGAGGACGGGCGTCAGGCGGCGATCGAGTCGTTGCTCGGCGGCGCTGTCGCGCCCGCGGCGCTCCGCCGCTCGAGCACCCTCGGCAGCAGCGGCGGCGGCGGCGCGCGGGTGCGGCTCTGGGTCGGCACCTGGAACGTCAACGGCAAGGTTTGCTCTGAGGCGCTGCTGAGCGAGTGGTTCCGCAACGGCGCGCAGCACGAGCCCGCGGCGCCGGACATCTACTCGATCGGCTTCCAGGAGTTTGTCGACCTCACCGCGCGGAACGTGCTGAGCGATGACGTGAGCCGGCGCAAGGAGTGCGCCGCGCGGGTCGAGGCTGTGCTCACGTCGCTGCACGGCGAGCGGTACGTCGCCGTCGGCATGGAGCAGTGCGTCGGTGTGCTGCTGATGGTGTACGTCCACCCGCGGCTGGTGAGCGCGGTGACGCACGTCCGTGCCGACGTCATCAAGTGCGGCTTCGGCGTCGGCGACGCGCGCGCGGGCAACAAGGGCGGCACCGCCGTCCGGATGGCTGTCCACGGCTCGCAGCTCTGCCTGATCAACGCCCACCTCCCCGCGGGAGCCTCGCACGCGGACGAGCGCAACGACACGTTTGACGAGATCGTGGCCGGCCTGCAAAAGGCGTACGGAGAGCGGCTGCGCGGCGGCCCCTTCCCGTCGCCTCTCGAGCACGACCTGTGCGTCTTCGCCGGCGACCTCAACTACCGGCTCGAGCCGGGCGGCGCAAAGGAGGAGCAGAACCAGGTCGTGCGCGACGCCGTCGCGCAGGGCAAGTGGGGGAAGCTGCTGCAGATTGACCAGCTGCGCGCGCAGCAGCGGGCGGGCCTCGCGTTCCAGGGCTTTGCCGAGGCGAGCATCGATTTCCAGCCGAGAGCACCCGAGAGCGCCCCGAGAGTACCCGAGAGTACCCGAGAGTACCCGAGAGTACCCGAGAGTACCCGAGAGTACCTGAGACTAGGCGAGCATCGACTTCCAGCCGACGTACAAGTACGACGCTGGCACCAGCCGGTAAGCATCTCCCTTCCCTCTCCCTCGCCTGCCCCTCGCGCCAACCCTCTCCCCTCCAGCTCCCCTCCCCAGCCCCCCCTCCCTCCCTCCGCTCTCAGGTACGACTCGTCTGAAAAACAACGCGTGCCGTCGTATTGCGACCGCGTGCTCTGGCTCGAGCCGCAAGGCGCCGCGTGCAAGCCGGTCGCGTACGTCGCATGCCAGGGCGCGCGCGCGCCTCCGATTGCACGGCCGTCCCTCGCCCTTCGCCGAACCTCCCCGGACCTTCCGTGCAGGAGTGCTCGTCTCGGACCACAAGCCGGTGACGGCGCTGCTCGACTGGAGCGCGGGGAGCTCGCAGCGGACGTCTGCCGAGAGCGCGGCCTCGCCGGCGCAGCAGGCGGCGGAGGCGTCTCTCATCGACTTCGACGCCATCGACCTCGACGGCGACGCGAGCGCTCCGCCGCCGCTGCCGTCGGCAGAGTCCGCCTTTGCCGACGAGTTTGACCTGTCGGAGCTGTTCGGCTTCTCTGCCGCCGCCGAGGGGGCGGCGGCGTCCGCGACGCCCCCCTCGCAGCCGGCCGCCTTTGACCCGCCCGCGTTCGCCGCCGGTAGCGCTCCGGCGGCGTTTGACCCGCCCGCGTTTGCTGCGGGCGGCGCTTCGGCGGCAGGCGCCGCGTTTGACGCGCCGGCGTTCTCCGCCGGGGGTATGGGGGCGGCGATGCCGCCGGCGCAGTTCCCCGCCGTGGGCATGGGGGCGCCGATGCAGCCCGCGCAGCCCGCGCAGTCGACCGCGTTTGACCCGTTTGCCAGCAGCACTGCGCCGGCCTTCCCGGTCGCTTTCGGTGGCGGCGGCGGTTTCGAGGGCGGGATGCAGGGCGGGATGCAGGGCGGGATGCAGGGCGGCTTCGGGGGCAGCATGCTTGGAGGAGCGCCGGGTGGAATGCAGTGGGCGACGTTCTCGGATGCGCCGAGTCCGGCCACGGCGCCAGGCCCGGGCAGCGCGGCGCCCGCGGCGGCTGACCCGTTCGGCGACCTGCTCTCCTGACGGTGCGAGAGGCGGGGCGCCCGTGCGCGCGTGCCGCCGTGGGCTTTTGGGCGCTTTTTTTGTTTTCTTGCTGTGATACATTCCCCGGTGAGTACGGCTTTATTGATTATCGATCAACACTTTCGATAGACCGAAAGTAAGATCGTTCGGTGCAGAAACCCCGGCCATGCCCATGTAACGCAATTGTGCTCGATTTTTTTGGTAGAAGTGTCTCCAAGTCTTCTGGACCCATCGATGGCCGTCGCCTCGACGCCGCTCGTCGCGGCACCATCGTGCCCGGCCTGGGCGAAGCATCGTCGCGGGCGCCAGCCGCAGTTCGACGGCAAGCCGTGCGAGCCTGCTAAGGAGGAGGACATGTGGCTGTGCCTGGCCGACGGCCGCGCGCGCAGCACCGCCGACCTGAAGCGCCTGGCGACAGCCGCTCGGGTGCGAGCGAAACGAGCAAGAGATGCAGCCGCCGCGAACACGCGCGATCGGCAGGCGCGCGACCAGCGCCGCCGGCAGCGTGAGCAGCACGACCGACCGGCGCGCAGCGCCGGCGGTCGCCAAGACCGTGCGCCCACAACGCGGCCAGTGCGGCTGCCCGGCGCACGCGGTGTGCGGCATGTGCGTCGACCAGGGCAAGCTCGCCGCGGCCGAGCAGGCGGCCATCGACCTGGAGACGCGCTTCCACGCCTCGACGAACGTCGTCATGGACCTGGAGCGGCCCGAGGACGAGACGGCGGCGCTGCTGCAGCGCTGCGTGCACGTCTCCGACGAGACGAAGCGGCGGCTGCTGGGCGAGTGGAGCGACGAGCGCATGGCGCACGCGCTGCCGCTGCACGCATGCGCCTCGTGCGGCGTGCGGGACCCGTCGCTGACGTACACGCGGGTTGACGTGTCGGCGCTGCCGCGCACTGTGTCTGTGCGCGTAGCCGGCGGCGAAGACGAGACGCGGCACGTGTTTGAGCTCTCGCCCGAGCAGTGCGCTAAGTATCAAAAGTGTGAGGTTTGGTGGAGGCTGTAGCGTCGTCGCGCGTAAGAAGCGTGGTGAAATTTAGAAAAGGAGTTGCGGTGTTGATCGCCGCGGGAGCCCTCTTATTCCTACATCCTACGGATGGGGCGATTCAGAGAGAGAGACGACAAAACGCCGATCGGGAGTGCTCACCGTGTGGCCGGGCCGCATCGAATGCGTAGGCTCCTACTGCTACATAAGGCCATAAGCCTGATAAGAGGCGATAAGCAGTAGCAGAACCCGCCTAAGTGCGTACAGTGGCGTATGTAGAGAGAGAGATTTTAGAAAACCAACAAGAAATCACGACCCTCACAGTGATTTGGGCTCGGCAGCTTGTCAGCCCTCAGCCGAAGCTGGGGCCGGTCTCTCTCTTCGTATGTATGTATGTAGGAAGGTGAAGAACAGAGAGATTTTAAATACCAAACAACTCTAACACTCACACGTAGTATTTTTTTGTGTTGAAGAACAGTCAGGCTCGGACTGGACACCGACGCGGTATGGGTGGACGCTGGACAGATGATGACGACACGCACGAGCGACACACAGACACAAACAAGCTCACAGGACACAGTGGCGGCCACTGTATCCGGGAACTCCCCCCCCAACCTACCTGGGAAGAGAGTCCCTCGAGCTTTCGAGCTATATTGCCTCTCTGCCGGTGAACCTTCTTTTCTAGACCGGAAGGATTGAGAGCAGCCTCGCTCTCAATCCTAGAAGTCGAAGGATTGTGAGCAGCACTCCTCGCAATCGTAGCATCTCTGTGCGATTGCGAGCGCCGGCGCTCGCAATCCTACATCTTCTAGGACTAAGAGCAGCTCCGCTCCCAAGGTGACTGGTGACGCCTACGACTACTACCAGCGCGCTCGCAATCCGAGCAAAGTCTAGGATTGCGAGCAGCACTGCTCACAATCCGA
Source organism: Emiliania huxleyi CCMP1516 (assembly GCF_000372725.1). Taxonomy (NCBI): domain Eukaryota; phylum Haptophyta; order Isochrysidales; family Noelaerhabdaceae; genus Emiliania; species Emiliania huxleyi. The sequence continues at coordinate 10,651 of NW_005196528.1, read as the reverse complement.
GCATCATGCCTCCGATTGCGAGCAGTAGCGCTCGCAATCCTACATCTTGTAGGACTATGAGCGGCGGCGCTCACAATCGTACCCAAGATCTAAGGATTGCGAGCTACTTTTCATCGCAATCGGTGCATGTTCCCACCAGAAGTAGCTCCTATCTTCCCCATTAAGTAACACCACTACCGCCGGACTTTTTATGCTCTATTGACATTATCGGCAGCTACTGAAGCAACGATGTTGAAAAAAAATTATTG
>NW_005196528.1:3166-10303 GCF_000372725.1 Emiliania huxleyi CCMP1516 | reverse complement strand
TGTTGCTGGATTCGAGCGCAGATCTCTGGATCTTCGGTACGATTGTGAGCGCAGCCGCTCATAGTCCTACAAGATGTAGGATTGTGAGCAGCACTGCTCGCAATCGGAGGCATGTTGATAGGATTGTGAGCAGTCCTGCTCGCAATCCTAGACTTTGCTCGGATTGCGAGCGCGCTGGTAGTAGTCGTAGGCGTCACCAGTCACCTTGGGAGCAGAGCTGCTCTTAGTCCTAGAAGATGTAGGATTGCGAGCGCCGGCGCTCGCAATCGCACAGAGATGCTACGATTGCGAGGAGTGCTGCTCACAATCCTTCGACTTCTAGGATTGAGAGCGAGGCTGCTCTCAATCCTTCCGGTCTAGAAAAGAAGGTTCACCCTGGTTCACCCTCTCTGCCCGCCTTGTGCTGGGCGCCAGCTCGTCGGCCGCTTGGGAGGTAAACGTCGGCTGCATGAGCGCAAGCTTCCTCTCGGCGGCCGGCAGACGCCGAACGGACCTCGTCGCAACGCGTTGGCCGACCGAGAGCCCGTGTCCGCCGCTCGTCCCGCGATTTCTCCCACTCCACGGCGACGGCTCTCACTATCTCATCCATGTGGGCATCGGGCTCGAACATCTGGCGGCGTCGGAAGTCACAGAGTCGCTCGCGGCGACTGGCGTCACGGTACTTCAGGGCAAGGTTGCGTTCCGCACGGCCGCTCCGCTCGCCGCAGTGCGCTTGCTGCGCTCTGCCGAGTGTGTGAGCCTGCTCTGCTGGGCTTCGCCGATGCCGCGCATGCCTTGCGGCGACGAGGCCTTCTCAGACGCGTTCCGCTGCCTGCTCGCCAGGGAGGTGCTTCCCCAGTCAGCGGCGCTGGAGAAGGCCTGGCGAGCCGCAGTCAATGGTGTGCCGACAGCTGCCTCCGACGCTGCTCAAGCCAGCAGCGTCCCCTTTCGAGTGACAGCGCGGCGTGGCGGCGCGGAGAATGGAGGCGGCGTAACACGGCAGGAGCTTGGGCGGATGCTGGCCGAGGCTTGGCATGACGCTTCCGCGGCCAGGCAAACAAACAGAGAGTAGTAGGAGCAGTATGGCGCGACTCCTCCGCACCTCCTGCACTGACCAGGCCACGGAGTAGCAGCGGTAGCAGTATGGCGCGACACCTCTGCACACGTGGCACGACGCTCCCGCGGCCAGGCGGGGAGGCTTCTGCGCCACGGCGCGCGGCTACGCGCTCGAGATACTTCTGCAGTGGAGCAGCGCGCAGGTCGTCGTCGAGCTCCCCGCCCACACAGAGTGCCGCCGGCTCACGACTGGCCGGCTGAGCGCGAGGGCTCTAGATGCGGACGCCGAACCCCGTGCTCATGCTACCACTCGAGGAGACGCGCCCTCCGCTGCATTCCGCCGAGTTCATCGCACTCGTCTCCCTCGTACTCACGCTTGCTCCGAGCACACGGCCCGAGACCGTCCTCCCGCCCTGAGCTCGGTGTCTTCACGACGCAGGCGAGGAGCTACTGTGTCGCTCCCGCGCTGCACCCGCCGATAGGGTGGGCGCTCGCGTCGCTCGCCGAGCTGCGGCCGGGCTGCAGAGTCCTCGACCCGATGTGTGGGAGAGCGGGCGTCCTCCTCGAAGCCGCTCGGCTGCAGCCGCTGGCCGCGTGTGTCGGGCCATCGAGAGTAGATGCTCTACACACCTCCCCGTCCTCGAGCCAGCGGGAAGGCGCGTAGTCGGCCATCTCCAGCCGCATTCTGCCGCCCTCGCGCTGCCCGCACTGTGTGTGTGCGGCCCGTGCGAAACGCACCGTGTTTGTACTGCAGGTGCGATCGGAACGCCGCCCAGCTGGAGGGCGCGGCGGCCAACGCCGATGCCGCAGCCCGGCAAGGGGCGCTGCCTCTGCTGCTGATGCACGCCGATGCGACGCGGCTGCCTCTTCACGACGGCAGCGTGGACGCCGTGCTGAGCGACTTGCCGTTCGGGCGGAAGCACGGTCGGCGGGAGGGGCTGTATGCCGCGGCGCTGCGAGAGTGGCGGCGCGTCCTGCGGCCGGGAGGCTGCGCCGTGCTCCTCACCACTCGCAAGGCGGAGCTCGCTGAGGTGGTCTCGGCTGACCCCGCGTGGGCGAAGGTTGGGCGGCACCATTTGATGATCGGGGCGCTCATGGCGTGCGCGCACGTCCTCAGGCGGCAGTGAGTTGTGCGATGCCTCACGTGACGGAACTGGACGATCGCGCGGACTTTGATTTAAATGAGGGTGCGGTGCGTCCTAATCTAAAATCCGAGGATTAAGGATTGAGGCATCGCTTCAGTGAGGCCAAAGTGAGTTTATGGATGTGTGAGAACGGTACGGGACACTCGCGGAGCTAATTCAGAGTCAAGTGATTGCGCGAAATCCCAGACTGTGGATTTTGGTCCTCGAGTACTAGTACCTAGGTACGCACCTTCTAATTTAAAAACAAACAAACGCCGTCCCACCGGCCGCGAGCGCTCGAAGCGCCACAGAGTTTTATCTTGACACTTGAGTCTTGAGAACACACTACACCAGCGAGCGCTGCTTTGTCTGGCGCTGTCGTCCAGACTTTACGCGCTCGAGTGCAAGTCTCACCGAGGCACGGCTAATCACTGGCGAATCTGCAACCGTGTCAGTCAACCCAACCAAATCAGAATGGCTCAAGTTCAGCTGCCCACTCGCAGCAATGATCTCCGACCGAGCCCTGAGCCGCTTTTGCCTTAGCCACCCCGACAGCATTGTCGCGGCTGCCTGAGCCGCCCTTGCTTTGGCAGACACCGTCGCAGCCTCGCTGCTGAGATCCTTCCACCGCCTCAAGGCGGCCCCTGTGGACCGCCGAGAAACAGTAGCTTCGCTGATGTTTCCAACCATGAGCCGCACTGCGACGAGGTGATTGCGGTGAGACAGGCCGCGCGCTCTACTCACGTTCACCCTCCTAGTTGGCACGTGCTGTCGCCCAAACCTGGCGAGTGGGGACCCTCGACGCTGGATGCTGCTGCTGTTGCGCGTCGGTGGCCGTCGAGGAAGCGCTTGCAAGTCTGCCGAGCTGATGATGCCAGATTCTCTGAGCGGCGCCGAGAGTTCCAACATGTCGTCCATACGCTGCCTGCCGCCAATCAGCCATTTTCTGTTTGCGCTCCGGAATCTGGGCAACCCGGCCGTGAATGGTGCGCCCCTGACGAATATCCCAATGCGACCCCAATGGTGCTCCCGCAACCATTCCAGCTCGTCGTACGGCACGACCAAGATGCGATCGGGAGCGCTGGCCATCGCCTCCCGCAGGATTTGCCTCCCAATTTCCTCCTCTCGCACCGCGTCGCTGCGCAGGCTTCGCACTGCGGCCACCTTGGCGGCGGAGAGGTTGGTGCTCGCGTTGGCGGCTGCTAGAGTGGCCGAGCGATTCCTCTGCACATCGGTGCGGCAGTGCTGGGTAACCTTGCTGATGCGGGTGAAGACCTTCTCACGCGTCACCACCACCGCCCGGCAATTGCTTTGATCAAGGTGAGAAGAAAGGTTGAGGAACCATCGACCGGCCTCCGTGCTCCCGTGACAGATGGAGGTACGCTGCAACACGTACGCGGTCCCCGAGCCGCAGAAGCCGCCGAAAGGTAGCGAGACATGCTGTACCACCTGCCGATCGGGACCTTCCCAGCACGGCGGCCTCTCACCGTCCCAAGCACACCCCGCTGCACTCCAAGCGGAGGCGCGGGGTCCTTTTGGTTGCCTTCCGGCAGTGCAGTTGTCCCCGGCCGCTCGTCCAGCATCGGACGCTCCTCGTTTCCGAACGATGCGTGAGCCCCCGGCTGATTCGAAATGGCGTGGCTCCGAATCTGAGAGTGGAGGGTGATCGACACGCCCGAATCGTTGTCGCTGCACTCCTGCGATCAAGACAGGAATGCTCGCGCGGGCGGGATGGCATGCGGGCCAGCGCGGGCGTGCTCGCCTTAACGGCTGCGCGGCGAAGGGGCTTGCTCATCTCTGCCTGGGGCGCATGGCGCACGCTTCGTCCACGGCCACCTGTGAGCGACTCCTTCTCCTCGGCTGTCGCCTTCCCCGTCCCTCCCCTCCGGTCCCGCTCTGCCTTGCGAGAACCCTTCCCGCGGAGGACCAGCGGCCGCCTCTGCCGCTGTGTCGGCTTCTCGGGGAGGCAGAGGCACCGCCGAAGCAGCGACGTGAAGGTAGATGGCTGACTCTCTCGGCGCCGTCCGGACCTGCGCCCGCTGCCGCTGCTCGCCGCGGCACCCATGCCGGTCGTCTGCGCCCGTCGTCGTGAAGTTCGCGCTTGGAACTGCCGTGCCCGCCGGCGGCTGCGGCTGTGCCGTGGCATGGCAATCGCCGTTTTGGCAGGCGCATGGTCTTCATCTCCGAGCAATGGATGTTGGAGCTCGCTGCCACCGAGTCCTATGAATTTCAAATGAATGTCACATTCATTCACACACACACACACACGGACAGAACAGAGAGACAGAAGGAAGGACAGACAGATCAGCCGAGACAGACAGAAAACATACACGGTACCGCCACGGGTACGCCGATCGCTGTCGCCAAGAGCTCTGGAAGCCTGGTCTCTGCGTGCGAACGAAGTGCCGGTCCCGGGGTGGGGGGCGGCTTCGCGTGCGCGGCGGCCGGGCGGGCCATCGCGTGCGCGGCCGCCGGGCTCTCACTCAGTCTCACACAGACAGCCTTGCTCCACCTGCTGTCCAGAGTCCTCCTCACGCTGCAAAAGAAAAGCTTGCGGCGTTGAGCGCTGCATCCCGCAAACTGTTCCGCCCCACCGCTTGACAGCTCTCCATCAATCAGGATCTTCTCAACGCCCGAAGAGTCGCCCGGCCAACCGGTCTTGCTCGCTCTCGGACGCGGTGAGGAACTGAAAGGCGACCCCCTTTGGGGAACCGCCGGATAGGTTTCGATTGACTTCACGCAGGCCCGCCGTTGAGCCCAGGGAGGGCTCTCCTGCTCTTCCATTCGCTGCCTTGCGTGGTGGAGCGACGACCGCTCGAGGGTGCGACTGGCCAACCGACTGGCGTTGGTCGGCGAGTACCTGGACCCGTGCCTCTGCAGTTGCCGGCACGGTGGTCCCGGCCAGGGCTGAGAGCGCCGCCTTGGACGGAGTGAAGGGCAGGCGCAAAGAGCGGCTTGCTGGCGCCAGGTCAATGGTTGCAGACGGCACGGCGGCCAGGTCGTGCAGCGGCGAGGGCAACGCCTCTTTGCTCCGGCGCGGCTCGCTCAGAGGCGAGTGAACCGGGCGCCCCCTCCGAGTAGCGGCGGCGGCCGGCCGAATCGGACTGAGCACGTCTGCCGTGCCTGCCGTGCCGCCCGTGCTGCACTCGACGAGAGGCGAGAGGAGTGACAGAGCTGGTGCGTGGAGGCCGCCGCGGCGCTGAAACGTGCGCAGCGGCCGCGTCGGCAGGGAGAAGCTCGGCGTGGCGGGCGGCTCAGCAGGTGAGTCCAGTCCCTCCTCCAAGCCCACGAGCGTGCGAGTCGGCGTCGCGGCAGCGTCGTACCGCGTCTCGTCCAGGTCAGGGACGTCGTCGACCCGCAGGCGGCGATCGAGCGACTCGGCGAGTTCTTCCGTATTGTGGTACAGCTCGGTAACTCGCTGCAGCTCAGCTCGAAGCTCGAATGCGCTGCGCTCCGCTTCTTCTCTCGCCCGTGCGAGCTCGTTGACGCGCTTCACGAGGCGAACGTTGCGCCTCACCAGCTGGCTCGCCTCTTCGGCGTGCTGGCGCCGCTCGGCCACTGCCTCGGCCTGCTGCTGGCTCAGCTGCGCGTATTGCTCGCTCAGCTGGATGTTCTGCTCGCGGATGCGAGCGTCCCGACTGCGGAGGGCAGCGGTGGTTCGCGCGTCCATGTGCATGAGGCGCTGACAAAAAAATTCTAGAATCGAACCTTTGCCAGGCAACTCTACGACACTAGGCACGAGACTGGCGAAAAATATTTCGTAAAATGCATGCCTGCGAACGCGCACCCCGGCCCCCGCCAGGGCTTGGGCTCTCTAGCCCGCAACCCCATCCGGCCCGCGCCTTAGCGCTTAGGGGACCCCTAGGGTTCTGAGGGCCGGATTTTTTAAAGAGCTTTTAAGAAATGAGGAGGTTTGGGGGCTTAAATTGCCATTTAAGAGATTGCAGGCGCGGGGGGTCCCTCTTTTAAGACCGTTTAAGAAAATCGGCCTCACCGGCATTTGTCGCCGTTTCTCCAATACTGGTTACTGCAAAAATTAGGCACAAACCCGCCTCTGAAGACACATCTGTAAGTCTGGTGCACTGGCAGGAGCCATACTCGCAGGGGACGCGTGCTAGCTGACTGTAGCCAGCTTCCCGGCCTCCGGCGTCTACCGGGGGAGCCTCCCGGACCATCGACCTCGGGAGCTCTCCCGCACCTTTTAAGCGTTTAACCCTTTCGCGTCATAAGGGTCATGGACATGGTGACCAAATCTCGATATATCTCCAGTCGTAGCGGTGGAACTTTAAAACGGCTCGGTCAATTATTTAGCCATGTATGAGAGGATCACGCCACAGTGTCGTTTGAGTCGACAGTAACTCTCCCACAGCCCACGTAACTCCGTCTTTTTCAGGCACCTGGAGCCCTCCGCGGCCGCTTCTACGCCGGCGAAGCACCATTAAGCTGCTGTACGGCCCCGGCATCGCCTCCCCTGGCTTAGCTCTCAGTCAAGATATTGTGCACATGGGTGACCTCTACAATATACTCACTGACACTGAACCTCCCAGAGCTCGTCCCGGTCCGTCACGGCCATCCTCGGCCTCCGGCGGGCCCCCGGCCGCGGCGCGGTGCGGCGGCGTCACAAATCCGACCACAGAGCACCGGGACGCGGTCGGGCGATCTGAGGCCCAAGTAGGCGAATGCATTGCCCATCCAGGGCTATCACCTGGACCTATCAACAGGCGCCTGCGGCGCCGTGCTCAGGAGTTGGTTTTCACTCGCTCGAAATGTGTACCACCTTCGTACGTAAAAGGACGAGGACCGTTTAAGGAATCGGCGGCCCAGCAGCTCTTAAAACCTGCCCGGGCAGGTTTTAAGCCGTTTAAGCCGCAGGCGCGGCCCAGGGCCCACCCTTTAAAGCCAGGGGGGCCCAGGCCCGCGCTGGAGCGCTCCTGGGTGCGCTTCTTAGCTCCCCGGCCCTGGGTGTGAGGTTAATGAC
>NW_005196528.1:0-1488 GCF_000372725.1 Emiliania huxleyi CCMP1516 | reverse complement strand
TCTTGACGTCGGTCACCGAAAACGACTCGACGTACAGGTCCTCGACGCGCAGGATGGCGACCGCGTCCGCCGCCGCGAAGCCGAGCATGTACGCGCGCAGAAAGTCGGCCGCCTTCTGCAGCACGTCGATGTCGGCCGTGTGCTGCGACGTCTTGAGCTCGACGCAGCGCTTGCGCGGGTTCATGCGCACGTCGAGCTTGAGCTGCTCGACGATGGGCGTGTAGAGCTGCATCCAGTCCTTCTTCAGCGGCGTGTACCGGTGCGGCGGCACCGAGACGCGCCGAAACTCCGACTTGCCGCCCGCAGCCTCCTGCGCGCTCAGCGGCTCAAACTGCGGCGGCGCCTCGACAGCGGCGCCGTCGCGCCCGCGCTGCCGCTTGCCGCCCTGCGCTGCGACCTCGTCCTCGTCGTCGGACATCGCAGCCGCGTCGGCCCGCGGGTCCCTCAAGGACGACGAGGGCATGCTGGAGGATGAGGCGGACATGGAGAGAGGCGGACGACGAGAGGCCGGCCGAGAGGCGAGCGGCGACGTCGTGCTGACGGTCTGCAGAATTCTTCTGAGCTTGACAAGGGGCACGTTTTGCTAAGCGTATTTGCGCCTCCGTATTTGCAAATACAGGCGAACAAATAAGGCACGTGAAATCGAGTGTTTTGCTAGCGTATTTGCCGGGTGGCCGTATTTGCGGCGTCAAACCCAACTTTTGCAAGGAGCTTTTTCTCAAAATCTCGTGCACACATGTCCCTAAATTATTCACACATGAATGCTCACATGGCAGGTAGCATATGCGCCACACGCCCCGACCGCTCCTCTGGTCGCCGCCGGCCTCCGCGTGGCGGCGATGTCGCAGCGCCACCCATCGGCCAGCCCTCAGATCGATCGATCAGCGCTCAAAGTCGGCTTCAGATCCGAGAACGCTGCTGGCGCCGCCGCCGATCCCAGCGGCGACGCCAGCAGCTTCCTCTGCTCTCCAACGTGCCGAGAAGCGACGCGGGGGTGCTCGGCCCGCAATGCACGACGAAGGCTCCGCCGGGCGCGCGTCGGCCGGTCCGGTGGCACCCTCTGCGCACGGCTGCCGGCGCCCCGACGACCGCCGTCGCGCCGCCGCTGATGGAGGGGCGGTCAGCGCCGCTGCCGCCGCGCCGCCAGTGGGAGGGGCACTGGTGGTGGCCTGGGCGGCCCTCCGCCGCCGCTCGACGCGCTGCGAGCAATGGGAGAGATTGGGGGTCCAGAAGGACGGGCGGGGGGGGGGGGGGGGGTGCCCCACAAAACCCGGAAGGCCCGCGGAATTGGGGTTAGGGGGAGGTGCTAGGCGGGATGCAACCCAAGAGCCCGCATTGTTCATTTCCGGTCCAAGGGGGAGGGAAGGAAAAGGGGCGGGGAAAAGGGGTAAGGGAAGGCGGCGTGGCCCCTCGTCGACAATGCATCCTCCCCCGCATCAAACCCCACACAGGGCCACGGCTGCATTCCCAACAATGAGCGAGACGAGG
>NW_005196529.1:0-1360 GCF_000372725.1 Emiliania huxleyi CCMP1516 | reverse complement strand
ACACCATCGACGGGCTGGGCCAGCTGCCGGCGACGGCCGACGAGCTCGGCATGCCCACCGACCCGCCGCGCTTCGCGCTGGGTCCGGCGTACGAGTGCGAGCCCGGGGTCGTCGGTCCACGGTCAACGAGCTCTCGGCCGATGACTGCGAAAACTGTAGCTTCGAATTCTTCTTCCCCTCTGAGAGATTGGCGGCCTACCGCCACCGACGCTGCAAAATGATTAGCGAGAGGACCGTCTAAAAACTTCGCCCGAGGTAGAAAAAGAAAGTGGGCGTTTCAAAGCTCCAAGTGCGAGCTCCGAGCTGCTGGTTACATAGAGGCCCCTCTCTGGCTCACTCTGGCTGTGTTTTTCTGCCACGTTTTTTTTCTTTTGAGGGAGGCAGGCTGCAGGAAACGGCTGGAGGCGATTCGAGGAGGCGATACGGAGGAGCAAGCGCTTCTCTCTCTCGCACACGGCCCGCCTTCTGAGCTCACTGCCTCGGCCCGGCGGTGATCTCCTCTAGCTATACCTACCCCTGCACCCCCGCCTCGATCTTCTTGGGTAGCGCGCAGTGAAACCACCCCCTTCCCAACCGTCTCAGGGACGGACGCATTTGCCCCCTTTCAAAGGCGGTTTCGAAGTTGATGAGACCTCGTCCCCCCCAAACCAATGAAAAGCGTAAAAAGAGGCGCGGAACAGGCCGGAAGCGCCGCTTGGACGTGGGTCACACAATGGCAGCGCTCCAGACGCGCTCTGGTAGCTGCCAATGAAGCTGCAGCCCATCGCGCACGCGCCGGACGGCCGCTGCACCTCCACTGCAGTGCCCTCCTGCACCGAGCGACGCGTCAAACCTTTGTTGCTGCCCATGACCGCCGGCGGCTCCGAGCTCGGGCGAGCGAGCCCTGGCTGAGCTGAGCCACTGCGGTCGCAATTGCAGCGCTGCGGTCGGTGCAGAGTGGCCGTGCGCGTACGGCGTCGTACGCGCACGGCCGCTCTGCCTCAGTGGCGTGCGGCTTGGGCCAACTGGAGGTCGCTCTCCGACCTCGCTCGCCGAGCTCACAACCCGGCGCGAGCCGCATTGAGTGGAAGTTCGACTTCAGCTGCCGCGAGTGGATGGACTGCCTTGTCGAGTGCGAGCAGTTGCGGGTTTCGTGGGTTATAGTGCACTATGGACGACGAAACCGAAGACGGTTGTCCCCGGGGTGGTTTCACTGCGCAGCTGGTCCGACAGGTCCTCTCCGTGGCCTAGACAGCCGCGCTCGCCCTGGCCCCAGGTAAAGACGGCGCCGTCGGCGGTGAGGGCGATGCTGTGGGATGTTCCCGCCGACACAGCGAAAACGCGCTGGCCAGCGAAGGCCTCGACCTTCATCGGCAGCAGT
>NW_005196530.1:0-1360 GCF_000372725.1 Emiliania huxleyi CCMP1516 | reverse complement strand
ACCCCTCTAGGCGCCTCGTTGAGACGCACGGCATGCTCGAGGAACCTTCTAGGAACCTTCTAGGAACCTTCTAGGAGCCTTCTCTAGGCGCCCTCGTTGAGACGCACGGCATGCTCGAGGAACCTTCTAGGAACCTTCTAGGAACCTTCTAGGAGCCTTCTCTAGGCGCCCTCGTTGAGACGCACGGCATGCTCGAGGAACCTTCTAGGAACCTTCTCGGAACCTTCTAGGAGCCTTCTCTAGGCGCCCTCGTTGAGACGCACGGCATGCTCGAGGAACCTTCTAGGAACCTTCTAGGAGCCTTCTAGGAGCCTTCTCTAGGCGCCCTCGTTGAGACGCACGGCGTGCTCGAGGCTGGCTCCGTGCTTCCGGCCGGCGGGCTGGTCCCGCGTGGAGAGGCGAGAGGCCGCCGAGATGCGGCCGAGATGCGGCCGAGATCCGCCGAGATGCGGCCGAGATGCCGCCGAGATCCGCCGAGAGGCGGCCGAGAGGCGGCCGAGAGGCGGCCGAGGTGTGGCCGAGAGGCAGCCGAGAGGCAGCCGAGAGGCAGCCGAGAGGTGGCCGAGAGGTGGCCGAGAGGTGGCCGAGAGGTGGCCGAGAGGTGGCCGAGAGGCAGCCGAGAGGTGGCGGTGGAGTGGCCGAGATCGGCGGGCTGGTCCCGCGTGGGGGAGGCGAGACACTTCCTCGAACCGTCCTTGACCTGAGTCCGAACGCTTCCCCCCCCCCCCCTCCCCTCCCCCCCGGCCTGCAGGTGCATGGCGGCAACCCGGCCGCCTTCGTGCGCAAGCTCGAGAAGGACGAGATCGCGGCCATCGAGAAGAAGGCCGAGGACGTGTCGATGAGCGCCAAGAAGCACGCCGACGAGTTCCTCGCCTACTCGAACACCTACCAGCTCCGCGAGCAGCTGGGCACGGCCGCCGGCAAGATCTAGCCGCAGCTCGTGGCGCCCACCTCGCATCACCGCTGCCGGCTTTGGGGCGCCGCCAACGGCTAGATCTTGCTGGGCACAGCATTCTCTCCCCCCTTGGCGCCCTTGGCGGCGCGCCCCACCGCTGCCCGACCCAGTCGCCGCATGTGGAGCGGTGCCCGCTCTTGCGCGCCGCACGACCGGCGCGGGCGCACGCGCCGTCTTCGTCTCTGTCGTCGGTTTTGGTATACAGCCTGGTTGCGGGGCGGTAGGGCACGGGCGGCCGATGCGGCGGCTAACCCTGCTGCGGTGCGTGTTGGCCGCACTTCGGCGCAAAGACCGGCGATAAATCTATTAGCTCGTTTTAGCGGGACGTAGCGCTCCGGGTACGGCTTTACTCTAATCGACCCGCAGTTGCCGGGGCTCCACACAGACACACACCATACTCCACAG
>NW_005196531.1:0-1360 GCF_000372725.1 Emiliania huxleyi CCMP1516 | reverse complement strand
AGTTGAGCTAGGGAGTGTGGCGATGGCCGCTACAAGTTATTCGCCAAAGCCTCGACATACTCGTGTGAGGGGGCCGTATGGCACGGGCCTTCCACGGCATCTCGCTCGCCGCAAGCTGGCCCTGGAACTCGGGGAAGCGCGAGATGGTCCACCACATGCAGAAGGGCACCTATTCGACATCGGCAGGCCCGGTCTGTGGCGCGGGTGGAGGGAGCAGACCGCACTCGAGGTGCTCCGAGTGCACACCAGCTGATCGTGCTGGTACGTGGTGAGATACGGCCGGCCGTCCGCCATGATTACCTTCCCCATCTCATCCACCCAGTCCTGGTCGCACAACGCCAACGGCAGGATGTCGGTCGGCATGACCTTGAGGTTACCCATCGGCGCCGCCGCGGTGTCCAGAGTGTCCGGGTGCAGCATGTTCAGTGCGTTCTTTGCTTCCTCGGCCGTCAAGGCTTTGATCGCGGCTTTGTTGTCGGTTCTAAGCAGCGCGAGCTCCTCGTCATCCTCCAGCTGCTTCATCGCGTTGGCAACATCCTCGGCCGCCGCCGCGGCGGCATCCGCGTTCTGCTTGGCCTGCGTATACGCTGCCTTTACGCCGTCCAGCAGAGCCTGCTTATCTGGCTTGACCGGCACCGTCCCCCCTTGGATCTTGACGGCCTGGGCGCTGCGGTAGGGCCACGGCATGGTGGCCGAGGAGCCGCCAGCGCGTCCGCCTCAGCCACTGTCCGCCTGCGCCTCCGCCGACGACGAAGACCAACCCGGACGCAAGGTGGGGTGCAGAAATGCCTTATCCGCGCAGACGCCGCATATGCAAATTTAAAGAATTGCGAGCAAGGTCTTGTGTGGCTGTGTGCTGCACGCCCTCCCGAGCGGGGCGGGGTCTGCCCGTAGTCGGGTTGTTGCCCAATCTCCCCAGGAGATGACTGCTCTTTTTATTCTGCAAAGGGGTGTGAACGGAGAGAGCAAACTCCTGGCAGCTCCCACAGCCGAAATGTGCGCCAGCTGCCCGCTCACCTGTGTCACGCCGCCGCGCACGCACCTCGCTATGTGCTCGCGCGAGCTCCCGCCCGAGCCTCCAGCTCGGCGTCCCACTGCTGCGGAGCCGATCGCTTTTCCTCGGCGCTCGCGTCGAGCCGAGCTCTCGGCACTCTACGGCGGGCGTCGCTGTGCGGGGCGCCCGTTTCCTGTTGGCCCGAGCGGAAAGCTCCACGTGCCCGCGCGAGCTCCCGGCCGAGCCTCCAGCTCGGTGTCCCACTGCTGAGGAGCCGATCGTCGTCCGTCGTCCGTCGGTGCTCTCGAGGAGCCGAGCTCCTTGGCCTGCGGCCGGCGACGCTGCAGGACGGCGCGCGCGCATCCT
>NW_005196533.1:0-1361 GCF_000372725.1 Emiliania huxleyi CCMP1516 | reverse complement strand
CGGCTGGTTCCTGCTGCTGCTCCTCTCCCTCAGCGCGTACAAGGGTGCGCTGTGGATGCACGACCACCCGGCGTTTGTCGCGTCGATGTTTGGATCGTCGTGATTCGAGCTGGTGCTACGTGCTAACCCAAATCCTCTCAATAGTTACATACATACCTTTGAGAATCCCTAGCGTCCCTCCCTCCTAGTCACACTCTCAATATCTCGACTCTCCAACACGAAGGGCCGCCGCAGCTGCCGTCGGACTTTGTTGGCCGGAGACCGTTGTTGGCCATGGGTGCGGAGACCCGTTGGCCGTCCAACAGTCAGCCCGATTTTATCGTCCGTCTGACTGCGTCAGACTGCATCAGACTGCGCCAGACTGCGCCAGACTGCCTAGACTGTGAAAAGACTGTTTGGCCCGGGGTTATGCGTTTCTGTGACCGGTCTCAATGTCCCACCCCCCTGCGCGCGGGCCTTGTTCTAGGCCCGCGGGTGGTCTCCCCCCATCCCCAGGGCCTCCATGCACCATGGCTCGCACCTCAACCTCTCGCAGACCAGCGCACAGCGCCATTGGACGTATTTTCTTCTCAATAACAAGTCTTTGAATAGACTGCAATTTCGGTAGACGCGATTTCTTCTTACCACCTCTACCACTGTCTGTACACTTGGCTCAACGACGCCAGCGAGGTCGAGACGAGCCGCGGGAAGGAGCCGATCAACACGGCTTGCCCCTGCTGCCGAGGTGAGGTGTCGAAGTCGAAAACGCGAATGCTGGCTAGATAGATGAGGACTTTGCAGAGTCGCGCTGTACGCACATGCGTGTAAGTGTAGACACTTCGACTAGCAACATCACACAGAGCGCCCCGGGCGGATTCCCGCAACGTTTCCCTTTCATCTCAGGCCTGTGAAGCCTTTTCTTTATTTTTGGGCTACATGCACATGCACATGCACATGTACAAAAACGGGGTGATTTTGGTCATCCGTCAAATATCTGAAGATCTGTCCGGGGGATTCTCCCCAAACCTTGCTCAGCTGATCCAGCACGGGTCGTAGGCCAGGCCTGGGCAAAGAAACCAGTACCTCATCAGGCTTCCCTGAGCGTCACAGCTCGGTGATCGCGCCGGCCGGACACCACTGTGACGTCCGTTTTTGAACGCGAGCGACCTTCGGGGGCAAAGACATTGGCTCTATGGCTCAGACTGGACTCCTCTTGGTCCTTCTGATGCCCTAGGCCACACCTGGGCCTTTCCTGGGGTTCTAGGGGGCCGGCCGGGTTTGGCCCCCGAAAAGGGGCCCGGGGAAAAAAACCCGGGGGATTCTTGGCATTGCCGGTTTTTAAGGGGAACCCCCTTTAGGGCGGGCTCCGGGGGGGGAAGCCC
>NW_005196534.1:0-1361 GCF_000372725.1 Emiliania huxleyi CCMP1516 | reverse complement strand
GAGAGATTTTTAGCAATACCAAACAAAGGCCAAGGGCCAAGGGCCTTGCGGCAAGGCCAAGGGGCGGGGGCAACCCTCGCAACTCCAGAGAGAGCCACACGAGCAGAAAGCTTTCAAAGTGGCATCTGACTTCTCATCTCACAGGACACAGAGCCGCGAAGCGAGCAGCCAAGGGAGCAGTGGCCCTCGCCGGAGCAGGCGCACATCGCTTCCAGGGAGAGAGAGAGAGAATTCTTGATACGAAACCACGACGACACACACCAGTCGACTCGCATCGGTTGCCTCCATGAACGGCGGAGCTATTCTCGCGCCCATGTAGCTCCACAGGATGATTTTCTTCGAAAAAGGCTGCGAAATGAGGTGCAAAATCAATGCCCCGCACAGGATCTGACCACGAGTCTCTGGGGGGGGTCCTCGGCCATGACCCCCCCCCTAGCATGTGGTGAAGGTGCTGGGGGGGGTCGGGACCCCCCCCCTAGCATGTGGTGAAGGTGCTGGGGGGGGTCGGACCCCCCCCTAGCATGTGGTGAAGGTGCTGGGGGGGGTCGGACCCCCCCCCTAGCATGTGGGGGGGAGAGAGGTGCGCCCCCCTCCCTGGAAGCGATGTGCGCCTGCTCCTGATCATCTCTCTCTCTCTCTCTCTCTCTCTCTCTCGATGCCGGTGGGTTTTTTCTCTTTTGACATGGCGGCGAAGCCCGAGAACAAGCCCGAGCTCGAGTTGACGCTCGACGTGTGCATCAGCACGCCGCTTTCGCTCGACCTCGCGGCCTTCTCCCTCTGGCTCGAGGGCTGGTCCGTCGCCGAGGCGGCTCGCGAGCTTCTCTCCTCATACCACGAGCCGGAGCGCGACGAGGGCGCGGCGGGCAAGGCTGGGTTCGCCGCGGCCGCCGCGCTCTCCCTGCGGCCTGGCGAGGCGCGCGAGATGCTCGCCGGCCTCGTCCTCTCCGAGACGGCGGAGCAGTACCGCCTCTTTGCGATGCTCAAGCCCTGCCTCGACGAGCCCGCCACGCTCGCGACGCAGCGGCGCTGGCAGCTGATGCCGATGGAGCGGCGCGCGCTGGTCGACGCGTACTTCACGTTCGACGAGCGTGTGCTGCGTGAGCTGGTGGGCAGGAAGCCCACCTCCAAGCTGCGCCGCCAGCTCGAGGCGCAGGCGGACCGTCTCAACGTCTCGCCGCACTCGTGCCGCCGCCAGTTCGACAACCTGCAGCGCCTCTACGACTACGACTGGAACGCCTCTACCCCACCCCCAGGCGACTGGGAGCCGCCTTCCTGCGGCGGCGGCGGCGGCGGCGGCGGCGGCGGAGGCGGCGGCGGCGGCGGCGGCGGCGGCGGAGGCAGCAGTGGCGGCGGCGGCGGCG
>NW_005196535.1:0-1361 GCF_000372725.1 Emiliania huxleyi CCMP1516 | reverse complement strand
AAAAGCGTGTGCGCCGAGGCTTCGCGAAGGACGCTATCGACCTCGGCGTAACGCGGCCGGTGGAGCCACGGCCGCCGACTCATCGGTGCGTCGTTAAGCCAGAAGTGCGACCACTCGCTCGTCGTGCGCACCCACTCGGAGGCGAGTTCGCGCCCTCCGCGCTCGAGGCAGCCAGCCAAGCAGACGTCCAAGTAAGTTTGACAGATCGGGCACTCCTCGGTGGCGGAGTGGCACTCGCGCGGCACGTACGTCCAGAAGCAGTTGCCGGTGTCCTGCAGCGCGTCGGTGGCAACGCCGTCGGGGTCGACAAGTACTCGAAGCGCGGCAGCACTGACCTCCACTCGCTCGTAGCCCACTTCTCGAGCGTCAAAGCGGCTGAGGGCGTCACTGCCCACGCGGAAGATGATGCCGTTCACCGGCATTGCGGACGCGCTATCCGCGCGCAGGCCGACGGCGGTGAATCCTGATGGAGCGCGAAAGCACCACTCCCTCACCCAGCCGGCGCTCGCAGCCATTTCGACCACAGCGGCCGAGGACTGCTCCTGACCCGCCTGACCCGAGTCTGCCGCACCTTGCAGAGTGGCCTGGAGACTCCGCTCGCTGATTATGCTGCCGTAGCCAAAGATCCAGTGCGCGCCAGTGCGAAGCTCGAGCGGGGGCGCCATTCTAACCAGGTTCGTTGTGAAGAGCTGGGGCGCGCCACCCAAGAGCCTACCTAGGGGGAGGGGGAAGGCTGGGGGTTTTAGGTGTGTTGTTGGCAAATCAAGACAGGTGATTTCTCAGATTTTTCCCGCAACCTCCTTCCCCGATAGAGGACCCCTCCCTGAGTCGGCGGATCGAATTTCCACGCGAATTTCCCTCGGGCATCGCTGTGAATGAGCATTCGCGGGCCAGGCCACAAATACAGCGGCACTGGAGAGCTCTCGCTCCCTTCCTCGCCGCCACGCCGACTGGCGGCTCGTCGCGGGCGGCCAGGTGATCGGCTAGAGCCCAAACGTCGGGCTTGGCCTCCGTCGCCGTTCAGATGGACGGCTGTTGGTGGTGCGGGACCACGAACTGGGCGGTGAGGCGGTGAGGCGGTCAACGGGCTGCCCGCCGTGGCTCTAGAGCGAGGAGAAGCGCTCGGGCCGGCGTCTCCGGCGTCGACGTGCATCCATAGGGACTGCGCGGCGGCGGTACGCAAGAAAGCTTCTGCGCTCGCTGCTGAGGAGCTTGCTGCTCCGCCGGCAAGAAGCACGCGCTCCGCTGTCGAGACTGCGCGTCCCGACAGCAAGCGCCCCGCTGTCGGCGGCTGGGCGACGGAGTGTGGGGTTGATACGGCGGTGATACACCCCCCTGACAGCAGCGCCTCGCGGTGTGGC
>NW_005196536.1:17866-21349 GCF_000372725.1 Emiliania huxleyi CCMP1516 | reverse complement strand
CGCGCACACGGCACAAAAAAAAAATGGGCAAATGCACATGCACATGCACATCCAAATGTCCATTTTGTGTTTTGAAAAGTAAAACCACAAGTTTCGCCA
The DNA here is from genome assembly GCF_000372725.1 of Emiliania huxleyi CCMP1516. Taxonomy (NCBI): domain Eukaryota; phylum Haptophyta; order Isochrysidales; family Noelaerhabdaceae; genus Emiliania; species Emiliania huxleyi. The sequence goes on along the minus strand of NW_005196536.1, from coordinate 21,250 downwards.
AATGGGGTTTTTTTGGTGGAAAAGGGGGATTAAGGTCCCTGGAGGGGTCGGCCGCCCCACAGATGGGTGTAGGACCTTATGATGTGTGTCCCCCGCAAAAGCTGGGGTTGGAGTCAAAAGAGTTCAAAACAAAAGGCGCCCCCTTTTAACATTAAACCCACCCTAAACCCCCGGGGGGGGGGGGGGGGGGGGGGCGCCTGCCCCTGCGCCGGCGCGAGAGCTCTGGCGCGGGGCCTTGTGACGCCTGAGACTGGAGAATGTGCATGAGATGTCCCAAAGCCCGTCTAGATGCTTAGCGAGCTCTCAGGAGATCCCCACGGTAACTCTCTTCACAGATCACGCAATGGGACGGCATACACGTACAGATGTGCTCCTAGCTCAGTTCTTTTGACTTCTTCCTTGCCACCACCCGCGGGTCCTCGCTATCGTGGATCCGGATGCCGACGATTGAGGCTCGCCGGCTGAGATTGCGCCGCAGCTTGGCCTTCTCCTCTGCCTGCTGTGGCGTTTCGGCCGGCTCGTCGATCTGCCCGCGGGTGCAGGAGAGGACACACACGTATCCAAATGAGAGCATCGACATCCAAGGGATCCTATAGCGGCGGCAAGGCCGACTGAAATCGTTGCCTCATGTGCGTGACGGGTGGCCGACGTAGCAGGAGGTGCACCGCAGTGCTGGCGGCGCGATTCCATACGTCACAACGTGGCCAGGGAACCAAATCATCCACGAGTTCATCCAATCCTCCCAGTAGTTCTCGGAGTAGCCGACCAGGGCGGCGCGGATCACGTCAAATCCCACTCGCTCCTCCACCATTGCTTCCTTCGATTCGGGAGGGAGGATAGGGAGGGGCGGTTGCCAACGCGCGCCCAGAAGGAGTGGGGTGGCGGAGTGCACGCGCGCTGGGAGCCGGCAGCGAGGTGGGGACGAGAGGGTGGATCACCCTAAAGCTGTAAAAGGTGGGCAGGAAGAGGATCGGGTCGACGATCAGATTCATACACAGAATCTTGGTCACGATGTTGCGCAGGCTCTTCCCCGGAAACGTGGGCTCAATTACCCAGTTGATTAGGCCGTACTGGAAGCTACCCTGGAACGAGAAGCCAAAGCAAGCAAAGAGCATCGTGCGGCGCGCGTCCCAGTCGCGCTTCTCAATCACTTTTTGGACAAACATGTCTGCGCAGACGGTCTTGGTGGTGGTCACGCCGACGCCAAACTTGAAAGGGTTGTTGTTTATCCACGCCGTCAGCCAGGAGACCTCCTGGGCCGGCGTGTGAATCCTCCGCACGCTGGCCCTCAGCATTCCGAAAGACCGCGGCGCGCGCGGTCTTGACCTCCGCGCGCTGGCCCTCAACATCCCGCCGGATCCCGAACCGCGCCGGATCGGATGCGGCACAGCAGTATTTCTTTCGCGGCAGCTTAGGGGGGGGGGGGGGGAGAGAGTACTTGGAGGGAGGGATGGGGATCGGCTGAGTGACGACGCGTGCCGTGTGCCAGCAGAGTTGGGCGCGCGCGGCGTGACGGCGCCCGCGAGGGAAGGCGCGGATGCAGCGGCCGCCGGCGGTCGTACCGCCTGCCAGACAGCGCAGCAGCGGCCAGCGCAGCGGCCGCCGGCGCAGCAGCCAGAGCAGCCGGTGCGCGCCTTGCGAGGCGAGTACTGCCGCCCGGCAGCCTTGAGGCGGCCGGGCGGCAGTACTCGCTCGAGCTTTGCGAGCCGTGCGCGCGCCGAGGCGCGCACGGCGCGCGCCCGCCCGGCTGCCAGTAGGAGGCGGCGCAATATGGCCTATAGTACAGCCCTTGAGGAGGAGGAAGAGGCTGGCTGGCAGTGCTGTATGCCGCCGAGGGGGCAGTTTTGGGGTGCTGTCCCCATCCCAGGGGGCTGCAGAAGGCGTCCGCAACCGGGACAACCCGCCCCCCCAGCCGAGGCCGGTCGAAGCCCACTTGACCACAGCCATGAGGAGTCCTCTTGGTGCTCCTAGCGGCCGTTCAAAGCACAAAGGTCGGGCGCGCGCCGATGGGGGGGGGGCGGGGGGTCTTGGATCTTGCTTGCTCCACACCGAGCGCCATCGGTCCGGACCGCCGCCTCTCTGCTCGCGCGTCACCTCGAGTCCCTTCCCACTGCTTGATCCAACCCTTGGCCCTCTGATGTCCAGTGCGGCACACACATGTACTCTTGGTGTGTGTGCTGTGGGCCCTCCTTGTCTCTGCAATAGACCGTGTGAGGTGAGGGCCTGAGAGAAAGACTTCCCTGCCATGTCACTGTCGGCTGGTCGTTGGCTGCCGCTTTCCCCTGGGGTTCGGCTCGGGACCAAAACGCCACCCCAAACCTCATCACCCTCACTCCAACGGAGACCGAACCAACGACCGACCCGGCAAGTAAGACACCCCGACCAAAAGCCCTCGCCAAATGTCCAACAAGGCTGCGGAGCTCAAGGCGCTCCGCCGGCAAGACGACACCGAGCGCCGCCGCATCCTCTCTCAGCTCGCCGAGGACAAGGCCGAGCGCGAACAGCGCCGCCAGGCGGCTGTGCAAGATCCGGCTGCGCAAGACCCGGCTGCGCAAGGGCCCACGCCGCCGGGCAAGGGCGCCGCCGGGCCCTCCTCGACAGCAGGTCCGTCCACGACGACGGCGCTCCTCGTGCGCACCGCGGAGGGCGCGCTGCGCGCCTCCTTCTCCGCCGACTCGACCCTCCTCGACGTGCGCGCCTGGGTGGACGAGTCGTGCCGCGTGACGGCCGCGTCGGCGATGTCTCCCCCGCGGCCGGTCGTCGGCGGCGGGCGCGTGCTCGTGAGCACCGAGCAGACCGAGGCGCTCCGCGCCGGCCGCGAGTTCTTCGAGCAGCAGACCGCTCGCATGCGAGAGGAGGCCCGCTCGTCTCGCGCCGCGCTCGACGCCGGCAGCGGCGGCACCGACCGGCGTGGAGGAGGCGGAGGTGGCGGGGGCGGGGCGGCGCCCGCGGCGGCGGCGCCGGCGCGGACCTACTTTGTGGTGGCGGGTGGCCTTCCCGGCGAACCGCGGCGAGAGTACTTGACTGAAGAGGCGACGGCGTCCACATTGCCCTTTGCCCTTGCCCTTGCCCTTGCCCCTTGCCCCTGCCCTGCCCTGCCCTGCCCTGCCCTGCCCTGCCCCTGCACTGCCCCTGCCCTGCACTTGCACTCTCCGCCCCCCCCCCCTCCTCCTAATATTATTTTTCCCTCCCTTTCTCTTTTTTTCCCCCCCTTTTCTTCCCTTTCCCCCCCCCTTCGTTTTCTTTTTTTCCCCTCCTTCCTCTTTTCTTTTTCTTTCTACACTTCTTCTCTCTCTTTTCCTGTCTGTCTCAATTTTCTATTCGCCCTCTTTTCCTTGTTTACCCTCTTTCGTGCTTCGCTTTTTTTTTCCCCCCCTCTTTTTT
>NW_005196536.1:16250-17609 GCF_000372725.1 Emiliania huxleyi CCMP1516 | reverse complement strand
CATCCCCCCCACCCCCCATCCCCCCATCCCCCCATCCCTCTCCCCACCCGCCCCCCACCCGACCGGCTCCACACGGCCACCAGGCGACTCTGCTCGCGCGGCGCATCGGCGGCGAGGAGGCTCCGCCCCAAGCGGCGGCGGCGGCGGTGGCGGCGGCGGCGGCGGCGGCAGATGAGAATGAGAATGAGAATGAGAATGAGACCCCGCCCGAGGGGCGGGAGGAAGGCGAGGAGGACGAGGAAGGCGAGGAGGGCGAGGAGGACGAGGAAGGCGAGGAGGGCGAGGAGGACGGGGAGGGCGAGGAGGAGGGCGAGGAGGGCATTGGGGGTGTCCCACGCTTTCCTCCCGGCGCCTTTGTCCCCGGAGGCGGTGGAGGCCGAGCGCCCCGCACCGGCTGGGCAAGCGCCGGCGCCGGGCAGACGCTCGGAGGAGGCCAGCCCGGCGGCGGCGCGACCCACCCCCCGCAGACTCCGCAACAGCGCCGCGAGGCTGTGCTCGCCGCTCTGGCCGCGCGCCAAGCCCCGCAGGAGACGGCGGCGGCGACCCAGGCGCCGCCGCCCGCCGCGGCCGCGCCGCCGCCCGCCGCGCCGCCGCCCGCCGCGCCGCCGCCGGCTGCCGCCGCCGCCGCGGAGGACCCGCGCCGCCAGGCCGCTCTCGCTGCGGCTCTCGCCCGCTCGCAGCCGCCGCCGCCGCAGCAGCCGCAGCCGCAGCCGCAGCCGCCGCAACCGCACCCTCCCCCCGCCGTCCCTGCGGAAGTCGTCGCGCAGGCATTTCTTTTTCTCCTCCGCCGCGCAGGCCACCGAGCCGGGTGGGCGGAGCCATGGGTGAGGGAGAGTCGGGGCACTCTTGTAGGCTGGCGCCGCACCGCCCGGCGCCGAGCCGCGCTCGCCCCCCTCCGGCGCGGCAGCGACCGCCCTCGCCGCCGCGGAGGCCCGCGTCGCCGCCGCAGCCGCCGCCGCCGCCGCCGCCGCCGCCGCCGCCGACGACACGGGCGGCGCCGCGGGCGGCGCACCCGCGCGCGCGGCGTCAGCGCGCAAGGCGCCCGTTTCCTGCGAGCGGGCCACAGAGGGGGGAGTGTAGTGGCCGTTCTCATAGCCTTGCTCCGCGCCCTTGCCTGCAGGCGCCCCTCTCCCCTACCCCACGGTACCCGAACCCACCCTCCCCTACCCCACGGTACCCGAACCCACCCTCCCCTACCCCACGGTACCCGAACCCACCCTCCCCTACCCCACGGTACCCGAACCCACCCTCCCCTACCCCACGGTACCCGAACCCACCCTCCCCTACCCCGCCGGTACCCGAACCCTTGCCCGCAGGCCGCCTGCTGCAGCGCCTCTCGCTCACGCCCAAGATCGGCGG
>NW_005196536.1:0-15182 GCF_000372725.1 Emiliania huxleyi CCMP1516 | reverse complement strand
CCTCCCCACACACACCACACACCACACACCACACACGCAGACAACATGCTCGTACACCGCGCCCGCCCCCCTCCTCCCCCTCCCCACCCCTACCCCCCCCTACCCCCCAAGGCCACGCCAAGGGCGACGTCATCCTCGCGCTCCCGTGCGGCCACGACTACCACCTCGAGTGCATCGCGCCGTGGCTCCGCGCCAAGCGCATCTGCCCGCTCTGCAAGACCCCCGCGGTCCCGCCGCCGCCGTCCGGGTGATCTCGGACAGGCTCACGGCAATCTCGGGCGATCTCGCAATCTCGGGCAATCTCAGCTCGCCGCCGCCGTCCGCCGGAGCGCGCAACAGGGAGGCACGGCGGTGGCGCCCGGCCGGCGAGCGGGTGCGTGGAGGACGGGCGGGGGTGGGGGGAGCTCGGGCGGTACACAACAGAGGGGAGTTCGGGCGGTACACAACGGAGGACCAAGGACACACTGGCGGCGAGGCGGGTGCTCCGCGCGGGTGATGTGGAACACAGTCGCGGCTCTCGCTCGCAGCCGACTGTCACTGTGCGATTTCGCCCGGGGTGCGTGTGCTTTTATGTGAAAAAGGGCCTCCATGCAGGGCAACAAAACAACAAACACAACGTATTGCAGGCGGCTCGCACCGCTCAACCCGCTCTCGATAGTTCTCATAGACCAAAAAAGAACTTCATCGCCAAAAAAAGAAACAAACCAAGACACAAGCCAAGAGAGGATGTGGGAGGACGGCATACCGCCACTCTCGTAGACCAGCGCACAGGCAGGTCGCTCGGAGAGCGTGCAAACACAGGTGCACATAGGACTCCCTAGAGGACACCGCATGGCCGGAGGGTCGGCATCGGGCTCGTTGACTCGTGTTGGAGAATCACGAGCTTGGGGCCGGCGGATGCGGGATGGAACTGCGTGGCGTCATCGACCGGACCCGAGGTGTGTTTTTGCGCACCCAGTTATCGAGGGGTACGAGCGCATACTTGTAGCCAATTTTTGCAGTCTCCGTTCCGGGAGCCACTGGCCCACTTGCACCGGATGCCCACTCCTGATGTTTGGTGATAAACGCATACTGCGCTTCGAGTACTGCGAGTTATGCCGTCTCCGCCCAGGGGATGGCCTTGGTCTTCCCTGCCTTCTTGACCTTGTCCGAGAGTTTCTGCAATGTCTCGCGGATGTCAGAGAGCTTTTTATCGACGGGCGTCTTCCCCCATTTGTCGAACTCAAAGACCTGCACGGCCAAAAGCACTTGTAGTTCTGCTTGACGCTTGATACCTCCCCGTCAAGCTTCTCCTTCGAATGCTTGTGTCCCATCGCCCTGCGCAGGCGAGCGAGCAATTGTCGGATGTGGGACTGAGAAGCGGATGATGGAGGGAGTGGGGTGGGGGCCGGGCGCCGGGGCGGCGGGGTGAGTTGAAGTCTCAGGCACTGACCGGCGTAGGCGGGGCGGTTCTTGCGCGCGGCGAAGGGGTGGTAGCGCATGCTGAGCTAGCGCGTGAGGGTGTCACGAGGCGCTGTGTGTCCGTCGGGGCGAGCTGGCGCGCCAGGCGGGGGCCGGGGCGGCGGGGTGAGTTGGCGTCTCAGGCGCTGACGCTTGGCTGTCGCTGCAGGCCCAGCGCATGTCAGTCGCGCTGCAGCTCGCGGCGGCGGAAGAGATTGCGACCGAGCTCAGGCTCGCCGCGGCGTCGGAGGACGCCGCCGTCGCCTAGACTCCCCTGCGTCACTACGTGCCTCCCCGTCTTTGTAGCCTGGCGTTTGTGCCCCGTTTGTGCCGCGTCCCGTGCCCCCGAGTTCATTTTAATAAAACGAGTGGGAGCTCGAACGAACGAACGAACCGACCCGTCCGAACGAAAGTTCGTTCGAACGACCCTCTGCGCGCTTCCCGAACGAGGGGAGGTGGTATCACGCGAGGAAGGCGAGGCGATTTATCGCGCGACGCTCGAGTCGCTGTTGGCGTCCACCGGGTGGACGCCGCGCGCCGCGGAGGAGATGGCGCGCGAGGAGCAGCGTGCGCATGTTCGGCAGATGCGCTGGGCAAGGGAGCACGGCCGGGGGGAGCCGGTCCGGTGCTTTGACGCGGAGGAGTACGACGAAGGCGACGACGCTTTCGACGCGCTCTTCGACGGGGGCTCGGGGTACGGGTGGGATTCCCCCTCGGGGGGCGGCGCTTTCTTCTAGGCGCCCGCCTTGACCCAACATAGAGGGCGTTGTGGGCCTGGCTTTTGGGTAATATAATAAACGAGGGGGCCTCCACGGCCCGGCGCGCGGCGGAAACCGAACGAACGAACGAACCAAGGCGCGAGTTCAATTGCGGCCCGCGGACAGCGCACAATGTTGCCGTCGTGGCTTCCAGCCCTCGCGATTGCGACGCGACCCGCGGCGATCAAGGGCGCTGATGAGATTCTCGCCGACATGCTGCGGGCGTGGGGGAATGTGCAAGCGGCTGCTCCAACCGCCGAGGGGCGGCTGCTCTTCTGGACACGTCATCAGCGGGTTGTGGTGCTGGCCATCGCAGAGGCATGCCTCGAAGGCGCAAAGCGGATTCGGAAGAAGCGACGCCGGAAGCGGGCGGCTCCTCTGCTCGGACCGATCAACGAACTCGTCCGTGAGATCGGCTTCTGGCAGAGTGTCTCTCTGACGACCGATTCCGCCGAAAGTTCAGGCTTTCTCGCGCTGCCTTCCGAGACCTGGCGACCCTCCTCGAGCCGCACCTCACTCGCACCGGCGGGTGGAGGGGCACGCTCCGGGCATGCCGCCCCACCGCTCAGCGTCGAGATTAAGCTGTCGGTGGCACTGCGCTTTCTCGCTGGGGCGGCCGTTGAGGACCTGGACAGGTATGGGGTCGCGCGCAAAAGCAGCGTGATGGGCAGCTGCGTCTGGCCTGTGGTGAACGCAATCCACGCCTGCCCTGAGTTGGAGTACCGGCTCCTCCGTGCTCTCAAGAGCGCGAAGGCAGGCGACACAACTGAACTCGACCAGATCCAGGCGGGCTTTGACGCAAAGAGCAGCGGCATGCTGCCGGGCTGCATCGGAGCCCTTGACGGCTGCGCGGAGGCCATCCGAGTGCCCCGCTTTCGGGGCAACGGGCTCGGCGGCTGGTCTCAGAATGGCCGGACACGCGAGCTTCACTACATGGGCCCGTCGGTGCTGCCGTCGCCCGAGGCCTACGAGCTTCTCGGCTGGCTCCTGGACGGATCCTACCAGGCGCTTCCACCGTCGTGGAAGCGCCGCCGCGGCGCTGCTGACACAGCGGAGCCTGGCGAGCCGACGAGCTAGCTCCCTCGTCACACACGCGCACGGACGCATGGAGATCCGCGCGCGTGCCACACACACACACACACACACACACACACACACACACACACACATACACACACACTCCATAGGACCATACGCGAGCCCGCTGCCGCTCGCTCGCTCCCTCCCTTACCCTGTTCATCTTTTCATGACTTGCTAGCGGGACCTGAGTATTGTATAAAAATACTTGTGAGGCATATCGGTTCCCGCTGGGCGTTCACTAGCTCACTAGCGCTCGCTTGTCGAGTCTCGAGAGATCCCTGGGCTGATATTTTTCCAAGAAGCGCGCACGCACACACATAACTCACAAGCGCCGAGACAGCGTCATCATGCAAACAGAGCGGCCGCTCAGACCTCAGTCGTGCGTCAGCCTGCCCCTGAGCTGCAGCTTGAGGATGTCGTACAGACTCATGTAGATGGCCACGTTCGGCATCGTCTTGAGCCAGTTGAGGGAGAGGCCGCGGTAGAGGCCTAAGGGCGAGGTAAGGGAAGGTGCACTTCTCCCACGAAGTGGTTGGGCAAGGGGGGCAGCCCTCATCTCCACAGCCAGACGCGGGCAGGAGCTGGCGCGGCATTCAAAGCGCAAGGCCCCGTGCGCGTGGGTGAGCAGACCTCCTCGCACGCCCTCCTCGCGCGCGATGGTCGCGACGGCGCTCCACGGGGAGGAGTAGAGCGCCGTCTTGCCTAGACACTTCCTAGACACTTCCTAGACACTGCCAAGACACTTCCTAGGAGTAGAGCGCCGTCTTGCCGTCGTGCATCTGCATCCTCCGCCGCACCACGTCCAGCGGGTAGACGGCGGTCTGGGCGAGCAGCCCGGCGAGGGCGCCTAAGAAGTGTCTCGGACGTCTCTCGGGCGTGTCTCGCCCGCGCCAGCACGCCCGCACAGCTGCCGAGGGCGCCTGCGTCACGTGTACAGCCCAAGCTCTCTCTCTACATATCTCTCTACATATGTTGCACCTTTAAGGTACAGCGCCACACTCGGGCGCGAGCACGTCAGGTACTGCCGGCATCTCACGTCGCGTGGATACACGGGCTGTGAAGAGGGCGTTGAAGAGGCGCGCGCGCGCGTCACAGCGCAGGCCAGGTCTGCACTGGCCGCGGCACCCGCTCCCGCGGTCTGTCTGCTCTAACGGACGGCGAATACAGCGCGCCGGCGCTCACGCGCTGCCACGGGCGTAGCTGCGACTCGTCGAGTCCGAGGCTCGCGCCGACGACGCCCTTGAGCGCCTGGGTGATCTCGAGCGATCTCGGGTGATCTCGAGCGATCTCGGGTGATCTCGAGTGATCTCGAACGATCTCGGGTGATCTCGAGCGCCTCGTACGGAGAGATTAGGGCATATCTCCCCATATCTCCCCATATCTCCCCCTTGAGGCCTCGTACGAGGCGAACTTGAGCCCCGCATACGGTGCGACACCGAGCACCGTCGCCGAGATGCCCGAGTACAGCGCGCCCACGCCTCGCTCCGCAGAGATGGAGCGCCTACGCGCTGAGTACGCCAACCTCAGGGCGGGAGGTCGGTGCTGTGCAGCGTCTTCAGAGCACCGCGTGAGGACGAGGGGGTGGCGAGTGCAGGGAATACAGCGGAACACGGCCGAATAGAGTTGAATGCGAGTCCTCTCGAGCGCTGGTTGGGGTACATGAATCCGTACTCTGCTTCTAGGGCCCGAGATATGGGGAGAGATGGGGAGAGATGGGGAGAGATTCCGCTTCTAGGATGGAGCGCAGCGCGTGGAACATCGACGTGTAGACCGAGCTTGGCTTGGCCATCGCCTACAGGAAGGTTCCAGGAGAGGTCCAGGACAGGTCCGAGAAGGAGAGAGAGCTTGGCTTGGCCATCGCCGCGCGCACGAGGTCGAGCGGGTACGTCAGGCAGACCGCGGTCACGCCGGCGAGCGAGCCCGCCGCGAGCGCCGCCTGCTGCTTGTGCGCGCCGCAGCCGAGCAGCGCAGCCTTGTACTCCTCGTAGCAGAGAAAGGTGGCACTCATGTACGGCACGACGCGGACGACGCCGGCGGTGTTGCCGCGCCAGAAGGCGAGCAGCCCCTCGTTATGGTACATCTCGCGCACCAGGCCGGTGTACCCAGCACTTGAGCGGCCGGCGCCCGTCTGCACGAGGATCTTGACCCGCTCGATCGGCGCGATGGCGGTCCTAGACACGATGCCCGCTACACCACCCGCCAGCAGCTCCTCGCCACGATTGCGCGGCGCCATGCTCGTTGGCGTTGTGCGAGAGCCAACGGCGAGTTTTCGCTGGCTGGTCGAGAGGAACCAAGCAGTCAGGCCGTGCGTGGGACTAGCTGAGCGGGGCGGAGGCACGCGGGTGGCGGAGGCGGCGCGGGGAGAGTTAGGGAGGGGTGTACCTTCCGTGAAACGATTTTTGAGGTGTGAATACACCCCCTAGACGCGACGCCCCCCGAACCAACGGGCCAGACCCTTCCAGAGGGTGCCCCAGGGACGCCCAAAACCGCCCACAGCAGCCCCACAACCCTTAAACAGTACTCGGCACAACCACTCAAAGTTGGCCTCCCCCGGAGGTGTTTCACATTCTAGGGGCACCCTCCGGCAGGCCGCCCTGAGCCCCCTAGGCGGGCCGCCGCTGCTCTAGCGCGCAGCGACCCGATGGGCAAGGGGCCCCTACCCACCACAGACACCCTCACGCCCTCTCCCCCGGCCCGCCGCGGCACCGAGGGCGATTCTGCGCGAGGGATCGCTTCTGCGGAGCCGCAGCGGCCGGCGGCGCCGCCGCCAGCGCGGCCCGCGCGGCCGGTGGCGCCGGTAGCGCGAGCAACGGCATCGGCGATGGCGCGGCGGTCGGCGAAGGCGCGTTGGGCAGCGCGAGAAGTGGCTGCCGCCCTCCCGACGGCGGCGGCAGCCACTTCTCGCGACGAGCGTGCCCGGCTTCTTTAGCAGCAGCGCGTCTAGTCCTTTGTGAGCGCGTCTTTCGCGCCCTTGGCGGCGCCGCCGAGCACGGCGATGGCGCCCTGGAGCTCGGGGTCGCTCAGCCTTGCCTACGAGGGTGGGGACCAGGAGCGCCGAGCCAGTGGGAGGGCAGGCAAGTATGGCAAAACTGCGAGCTCCCGAGGACGTCTGGCGCCGAGTGCGTCTGGCACCGGGCACGGAAGCTCGCACTCGGCCGCACGCGATAGTGCTGCCGCGAGAACGCCAGCCATGTACGATATGTCTCGTGTACACTCCTCCTGGGTCATGGTCGGTCATATGCAGGACGGCCAGAGTCGCCCACATCGCCTACGCGGTCCCGAGTGTGGTCAGACTGATACACCGCGACTCAACGGTTGAGTGCGGCCAGCGCACACAAACGTCGTCGACTGCGGCCTGGCGCGGTGATCATAGGTGCTGGAGGCCAGGCAGTATGGGCCTGCAACCTGACCACGCATGAACTCGGTACCTACATTCGCAGAGGCCCGGCAAGGATGGGATCTAGTAGAGTGATTGCGCACTGAGACCGTACTCCGTGGGTCGCTGGAATGACCTGTAGGGAAGTTCAGTGCCGCTGCTCGACTCTCCAGTGTCACAGCCGATGCCTGTGACCTGGACACCGCCGCACGGTGCTTGAAATCGGCGCCTCCTCGGGTGTGCCCTCATAGACAGTCTTCGGCGGCCGTAGTCGACGCGAGAGCTTCCCTACACAGACGTCTACTGTGAACCACCGACGAATAGAGCACAGGTTTTTGGCCACGAGATCCGCCTTCGAGGTCGAGCCGAGGCTGCCGGCGTCGTCTCTGCTGCTCTGGGCATCACCTGCACAAGCCAAGCAGACTTTGTTGCAAAAGCGTAGGCGGGTCGACGCGCCGTGTGTTGGGTTCCCATCTCGGCGCGCGCGAGTCCAGGCCGAACCGACTAGCTGCCGCCGCAGCGAGTGCGGCTGGGCTGCAGGCAGGCCTGTAGCAGGCGCTCGGCACGCTGTCCGGAGGCGCTGTGGCTCACAGGGCGAGCGCCTGTGGCTCGCGAAAAAAGGCGAGAGAGGCGTTTCACAAATCCGAATCGTTTCACATTTCTTCCACCCCTCCCTAGAATTCTTAAGATACAAGCCTCTCTCACAGCACACTGGCACGACAAGGGCGCAGACTGGCGCGGACTGGCACACACACAGGCTCACGTTAGAATTCTTAAGATACAAGCCTCTCTCACAGCACACTGGCACGAGTTAGAAGAGATTCTTGGACGAACAAGCCTCTCTCACGGCACACTGGGCACGACAAGGGCGCGGACTGGCGCGGACTGGCACACACACCGGCTCACCGCCGGAGCCGCCTAAGCGACTCCGTTAAGAACGGCAATGCATTCCGCACCGTGCACAATGCCGCTCTCCCCGCACGCTAGCTCGTTCACTGTCTGAGTGGCGTCTGCCACGCCACGGGCCCACGGCGGTGTGGAGGACGACAGACAAGCGTGCATCTGCAGCCCGTGCCAGTTCTTGGTGGTCCATGTGACCGCGTCCAGGTGCTGAGCGTGCGAAAGTTTGTTGCTCAGCTGGTTCGCCGCCTCCCTCAGGGTGCTGCGAACCTCCTTTCCAAAGCCTCCGAAAGCCTCAAAATCAAACAAACGTAAATCGCAATCCAGCTCCCGCGCAAAACGGTAATCGCCAGGCAGCTGCTGGAGCGGCCTCGTGGGGGCATCCTCCTCCTCCCCCTCCTCCCCCTCCTCCTCGGCCTCCTCCTCCTCCCCCGCCACCGCCGCTGCCGTCGCTCCCGACGGAGACCACTTGCCGCGCCCTTTATTGACCAACTTGAGCAGCTCGGTCTCCGTGTTGCCGAAGCGTACATATGTCCCCTTCCAGCCGAGCCGAATTTCACCCTCTCCATCCTTGCCCTTGCTGTTGCTCGCGAGCGAACATACTCGTAAGCTTCAGATCGGCAACAAGGCGCCTGTGTCCCCTGCCGATGTTTGCCGCCGCCACGTCAGGTTGTTTGGGGTTACTGTAACTGAGGTGTGCAGTCGGCTCCATCTCGATGATCATGCCCCACGCCGAAGATCGATGCCGTTCCGACCACTCTCCAAGCATTGCAGTCAGTGGTGCGGAAGCAGCTACTCGATGCCAACCCCAACCGCAACTTTGATTCGGTCGAAGCCCGTGAGCGCACGCAGGAATGCCTGCGCGCTCGGCGCTACCTTACAAAGCTGATCAACGGCGTCCGTGGAGTCAACCGCGAATAGACACCAACCGTTCAAGCCAAATGATTCTCCAGTCATGCAGCGACACAAGACCTCGTACCTGCACCATCGCTGCCATTGTCATCGGAATGCTCCACTACTATCGGGCAAGCGAAGCTGGTGAAGACACGAGCCTCCAACGATCGCGCATGTTCTCAACAAAACAGAGGGATGGAGGGAGGGGGGCGGGGAGGGGGAGACTCGACCCCAGACAGGCGCCGACCAGCTTGCTTGCCACTGCCATCGGTATTACCCCGGCATCGGTTCTGGCGAGTTACAGCGGAGGTCTGGGAATGTTCGTGTTGAAACCCTATGTTGTCTCAGCAGGACTGTCCTCGTCGAGTGTGTGTCGCCAAGGCGAGACACACTCAGGGACGGTGCCGACGGGACGCGGCTCGAAGGGCGTGGCTCCGCAGCGCGGCTGGCACTCGTCGCAGAGGCCTCGCCTTCGAAAGTCGGGCATGGCTCTACCCGCAACTTTGAGTGTCGTGCGAGGGAGTTTTGTTTCAAAATTCTTTTTGTCGTCCGCGCTTTGCCTGTTGTGTGAATGGCCTCCGAGTCGGCGTCTAGCGCGCGCGATAAGGTTTTTGCTCGCCTTCCCTGGGACCCCGTGTTGCGTGACTCTGTGCGATTTCGGGTCCGGGGTTGTGCGTTTACGTGAATCACGCAAAAATTCTTTTTGCGATTGACGATACCCCACAGTTGTCAGTCACATATCGGCCGGAGCCGCCTCGTTGATCGGCCAACGCTCCCAACCACCAGCAGCGGTGACCAGCCCGATCCACCATGCTCGAGGTCTCTGCGTCAGCCACCGTCGATCTCAGCATCGCGGCGCTCCTCTCCGTCTTTGCCGAGCCGGCGCTCAACCTCAAGTGGAATGAGCGCCTCTCCGAGCAAACGCTCCTCCATGCTGGGAACCGCACTGTGGCGCACCAGCTTTACCCGATGCCGTGGCCTCTGACTGACCGTGACTTTGTGCTCACGTGCGACGAGCGGGTCGACGAGCGGTTGCGCTCCTTCTTCTCGTCGTGCTCCTCCACATCGCATCCCGCCTTTCCTTCCCAAGAGCCAGGGGTGGTGAGGGCGGAGCTGGTCCGCTCGTCTTGGTCCTTCACCGCCGTGCCAGGAAGCGAGAGCACGCACGTCACCTTCTCCTCGGCGGTCGACCCAAAGGGCGCTCTCCCTCGCCCGCTCGTCGCCGCCGCGCAGCGCCTTGGACGAGACCAACTGATATCCGCGCTTGTTGAAGAGGCGCGGGGGCGCACGCCCTCCCCGCGCTTCGAGCACTGGGCGGCCGCCGCCGACGCGCAGGGTCAGGCCGGACACAGTACGCCCAACCGCGCGTCGTGGCCCTCCGCTGCGCTGGTGCGCACGGCACGCGGCGTCGTCGCGGTGGTCAGGGGCGTCGCCACCGCTGCCACGGCCCGGTGCCTCGCCGCCGGCAATGCCGCTGCGAATGCGACCACCGCCGCCAGGGCAGAGGCTGTCCTCGCCGCCGCCAGGGTGCGGCAGCGGGTGCGATTTGCGGAGCCCAGTAGTTTCGTGTCGGCGACAGAGGGAGAGGGGGAGTGGGTGTGGATCTGGATGCGGCGGCTGTCTGGTGCGATGTGGGCGGCACTTGGCGTGGGTGGGAATGGGTCGTGAAAAGTGGGTTCCCGTGATACATGCCGCTCTAGACCTGTGTTAGACCTCTCTTAGACCTCAAGACTTCCCTCAATTCTTGAACTTGGGGGGGGGGGCGGGGGGGACGGGATAGAAGCCGTCGTCCTCACAGAAGCCGTCGTCGGATTCGCAGTCAGAAGGCGGATGGTCGAATCCGCGAGCACCGTGGTGCTCGCCCGTGCTCGCCGAGAGGACCATCCCCATCATCTTCCGACTCCATCCCCTCCCCCCCCCGTCGCTCCCGCCGCGCCCCCGCCGGCGTTCGTGGCGGGACTTCCCGCCCCCTCCCCCGCCAGCACCGCTCCGCAACTCCTCCAGGTCAATGGTTGGGTAGTAGGGCTACGGCTAGAGGGTCGCTCTACACTTAGCCTCTGCAGCGAGCGAGCGCTCAACTTAGCCCCCGCACGGAGCCGGGCTCGGACTTAGACCCCCATGGTCGGGGGCCATGAACTTAGACGACATAAGGCCAACTCCGGGTAAAACCCGCGGGTATACCTGAAAAGCGTGTGTGTGTCGCGCGCCTTGCGGGGGGGGGCGCGGAAAAGAGGAACCTCTTAGCGCCATCGCCACGGTGCTGCAAGCAGCGCCGGGCGACGACGGCTTACCGCCTCCCGGTCCCCCTCGGCACACCTCCGCTGCTTAATGTTTGGCGACTCGAACCCGTGAAGCTTCCCCGTGCGCGGGTTACCCCGCACACGGGTCAGCCTGCCAGCCACGTATCCACGCAAGCGTGGTCCGCGCGCATGGCATACAGGCGTTCGCCAGACAGCGCAGAGGCTAGGCGACCGGGGAAGGACTAGCTCAAGGGCAACACAGCGTCACCAGCCGTTGGCGCGCAGAACGAGTCAGCGGCCCCCGGTTGGGACGAGTGCGCGACGCGGACGAACTGCTCAATGTGGCCGGCAGCTCGCGCTGCCGGCGGGGTTGGTTGGGGAGAACCGGCACGGGGAAAGCCGGCCTCCCCGGAGGGGTCGCCCCCTGGAGGGGGGCCAAAGGGCCCCCCGGGGGGGCGGGGGCCCCCGCCCCGAGGGGCGGGGGCAGGTTCGTCGCCTAGCGCGAGGGAGTCAACCCTTGTTGCCAAGTCGGCGAGCGTGTTGTGTATCGAGAGAGAGACCATAGCAGGTGCGAGAGCGGCGGCGTCCGGGGAGAATTGTGGTGGGGGAGGGTCAACATCGAGGGCAATTACGCATCGTGCTCCCCGATCGTCTCCGATCTCCCTCGCCTGCTCGCTCGGCACGTACTCGGACCATATCGCTCGAACTCGGGGGGCACGGCGAGGGTTCGACGGGTGCGGCTTCAGGGTCAGTGGCGGGCGAGGGGAGGCTGACGGGGTTGGCTGGGGCTGTAGCCGTTGGTGTAGCAGGTCCCCACAGTCGGCGTCGCTATCATCTTCCCTCTCCGAGTCCTGGCCGCCGCCTGTTGCCCCGTGCCCAATGGTACTGTGCTGTCGCCCCCCTCCGCGCTGCTTTCCTCGTCGGGAGTGTTCGTCGGGATATGGTGCCGTCCGCCCACTCGGCAGCGTTTGAGCCTCTGTCACCCTGCCTGCCGCGAGCAGCTAGCTCGTCGACGTAGTCGTTCCATTTGTTGCCGCTGTGACCCTCCACATGCCTCCACGTCACGGTGTGTTTGGCGCGAAGGCGTCGCCAGAGGGAACGAAGGCGCTCCGCCAGCTGTCTGTTCGTTTTGGGGGTCACCCTCCCCATCATGCATGCCGCCGCGTACTCGCTATCGGTGCGCACTATTCCGCGTGAGCCCGCTCGTTGCGGTGACGAGGATAGAAGAGCCCGGAGGAGCTCGGCTAGGGCGGTTAGTTCCGCCGTGTTGTTGGTATGCTTTCGCGCGCCGAGGTAGGCAGGGTGCGCCGCCGAAGTGACAACTGGCCCGTAGCCCTCGCTCGTCAGCGACGCCCCTCATCGCCGATGGCGTCGCCCCCGATGAGTACTGCATAGGCCCACCCTGCTATCCCTAGGTCTTCCGACCCGTCTGTGTATGCCACCCAGTCGGGCGGGCGTCGTTGCGCCTGCTCTGCCAGCTGCTGCTGTGGGCGAAGAACGACCCCTGCCAAAGAATTTAAACAAAAGAACTCTCTCTCACAGCACACAGGCTCGACACAGGTGCGAACTGGCGCGTGCTAGTACTATCACCGGCACACCACCGGAGCCGCCTAAGCGACTCCGTTAAGAACGGCAATGCACTTAGCACCGTGCACAATGCCGCTGTCCCCGCACGCTAGCTCGTTCACCGTCTGCCACGCCACGGCGGTATGGAGAACGACAGACAAGCGCTGCCAAAGAACTCGAGGATTTCGGCGTGGGGGGGGGGGGGCGCCGAGGCACAGCGGTTCGCGCTGCCTGCTCGCGCTGGTTACACCGTTGCTGTGGCCGTCTTCGTCCGTATTGTACACCGAGCTGGCGCCACAGCAGAGTACAACAACGGCACGGACGAGCTGCTCCACGGTACTACATCATCTTAGGGCCCGGCAAGGTCCACGGCGGAGCTGGCGGTGGTGGGAGTGGTGGTAGGAACGAAGGCGCACCTGTCGGCGATTCACCGCCGTTCGTTCCCGTCTCTCAAAGCTGGTTACACCGTCGATGCGCACATCGAGGCGCTCGTGGACGAGAGAGACGTCGCCTCCTCTTTCGTCCCGGGGCACTGTTCACGCCGGAAGGCCCCGTACACTGCCAAGTACATTAGCTTCATCTCTCCTACCGCCGGCCGGGAGTGCAGCCGCCACCAGTGAGATTGTCCTCGACGTTGGCACCTGCGAAGTAATGAACAACAGGCAGTGCGTCATATGGCGCTATGATAGCCCTGCGGTGGACGTCCTCGACGCAGACGAGGCGGAGCTCCTCTGCGCGGCGCAGATCGCCGACTGTCTCCCTCTCCCTGCGCGAGTGGTTGCACCACCCTGGATGAGGCATCTGGGCTGGGGCAGGGCCGTCAGTAGAGGAGGGCGACTGAGGGCGCGAGGCCACCAATCGTCAAAGTCTGCTGCTGACTGACTGTCAGTCACTGACTGAGCAATCGCATCGGTGGTACTAGTAGGGTTACTACGAGGTCTCTGTGCGGGATGTGCTGGGGGGCTGCTCCCCAGTCGATTGTCGCATAGTTCGTCGTAGTAGCCCTATCATAAACCTCTTATTCACACCTTGCACTTTGAAAAAAAGAAATGTCCAACTTTTGTCGAAGATCCGGAGGGTTTATCGGAGCATCACCCCCCTCGATCGTCTCGCCCTCCCTCACTGGTGTGTTCATTGGGGGGGTCATAACAAACACGGTCGGTGACAGGATCGGTTCGTGAGAGGGAGAGCCAGGGGCCGATGTGGGAGCTGGGAGCGGGCGTCGCCTCATTCGGGTGTGTGCCTAGTGCGTGCGCAATGTGACTTGCGCTCAATGCGCAGATACGGAAGTGCTTACAAAATCGCCACAGCCCACACGCGACAGACAGGGCAGGGTGGGCACGACCCACGACCGTGGTCCGCACAAGCACACACTCCCCCGGCTGGTAAAGGCCCCACACCGCCGCCCGCTCCAGACGAGATCAGCGCGTCCCCTGCAGTACACGCAGTCAGCATGGGCTCCGAAAGTACGTCGAATAGCGGTTCTGGGGCGCCCACGCCACCGCCGTGCAGGTCGCGCCAACGAAGGTTGCGCCGAGCAGGTCGGAGCCCAGAAAGGTCGCGTTGGTCAGGTCCGCGCCGTCAAAGTTCGCGCCGCGCAGCTTCGCGCCGTCGAAGTCCGCGTTGGACGCGCGCACCCGCTGCGCCTGCAGCCTGGTCATCGTCGCGTGCCGGAAGCTCGCGTTTCGCAAGTCAGCGCCCTAAGAGGAGGAGCGTGTGCGTCGCGGGCGGATCGCGCCGACCTCTCCTCCCTCGGGGCACGCCCCCCTGCCCTGTGTTTGGCAGGGCGAGTGGGGGCGCCGTCTCTCTGTTACGGGTCTCTCTGTCAGTGGTCTGTTTGGCCCCTACCTGCAGCTGCCCGTCAAAGGACAGGCCGTCGAGCCTACTCTCGCGTGATCTCGCGTGATCTCGAGCGATCTCGAGAGATCCGTCAAAGGTGGGGGAGCCGTTCAGCCTCGTGCCGGCGAGGTTGCTGCCAGGCAGCCTCGCGTCGAGCCTAACCTCGCGTGATCTCGCGTGATCTCGCGTGATCTCGAGGGTCGCCGCGCAGCAGCCTCGCATATGTGGAGCCAAGAGACGCTGCCCAGGCCGACGGCGCCGCGAAAGTCGGCGCGCTCCAGCGTGACGTCCTCGACGCGGACGCCTGAGGGAAGGAGGAAAGGCGAGGTGAACTTCTCTCGACCGGGCAAGCAAGCAAGACAGGGGAAGCGAGACAGGGGAGAAGAACAGCCAAGCTCGGACTGGGACACACCGCGGTATGGGTGGACGCTAGACAGGAGAGGACGGATGGCGGGCTAGATGGCGGACGCCGGTGAGGTCAGCGCGCGCGAACGACGCGTCGGGCATGACGGAGTCGGTGAGGACGGCGCCTCGCATGTCTGCCGCGGCGAAGGAGGGGCCGGCGGCGTCGCGCAGCATGGTGAGGGTGGCGCGCTGCAGCGAGGCGCCCGAGAAGTCTGCGCGGCTGAGCTTCGCCGCGACGATGTCCGCCTTGACGAGCTTTGCGGCCGAGAAGTTGGCCGCCGTGAGGTCGGCGTCTTTGAAGCTGCCCTCGCGCAAGTCCGCCCCCACGGCGGACGCGCCCCTGAAGCTGGCCTCGACGAGCGTGGCCTAGTAGGGGGAGATATGGGGAGATATGGCGAGATGTGGGGAGATATGGGGAGATATGGCCTCGACGAGCGTGGCCTTGTACAACCGCGCGCCGTCGAGTCTGGCGTACGCAAAGTCGACGAAGTCGAGCTTCGAGTAGGAGAGGTCGACGCCTAATCAAGATCAACCACTTAGTTATATAATAGCAATCAACTACTACTACGACTTCGACGACGACGACGACGACGACGACGACTACGACTACT
The DNA here is from genome assembly GCF_000372725.1 of Emiliania huxleyi CCMP1516. Lineage (NCBI taxonomy): Eukaryota > Haptophyta > Isochrysidales > Noelaerhabdaceae > Emiliania > Emiliania huxleyi. Next base: position 73 of record NW_005196536.1, on the reverse strand, counting down.
ACACCGCACTACTCAATCGTGTTCTAAAGTCTCGAGCTTCCAGCGGAGGGTCGGCGCATATCTCCCCCTACCT
>NW_005196537.1:0-1361 GCF_000372725.1 Emiliania huxleyi CCMP1516 | reverse complement strand
TATGACATGGCAGGCCACTCTCAAGCATCAGATCACCCACTTGAGGAGGATTGACATCGTGGGTCGACATTTCTTTTTCTGCGAAAATTCCGGCGTGAAGAGATGGAAATCCTTAAAACCCGACAAAACAAAATGAGTGTTAGAGTTGTTTGGTATTGCTAAAAATATCCCCTGCCCTCTCCCGCCAGCGCCACGCACGCCGTCCGGAGCCCTCTCCGCTCTTGCACAGGAGGAAAATGGACAATTAATCGCCTCACGCGTACCTTTTCAACCGGCTGTGCCCCCCGGCCGTCGCCCCCCCCCCCCCCCCCCCCAAAAAAAACCCCCGGCCGCTCCAATCAGATCGACACACACCTCCCTCCCCGTTGCCCCCCTACCAGGTGAGAAACACTGAATCCAAATTGATGAGCCCTCTCATCCCGGAGTGGTTCGATCCCACACGAATCCGAGACGGTGACGGGCGCTGTCTCGGTGATCTCAGGCCCAGTGAGGTAGTGCACCAGACCTGTCCCGGATCCTGCTGAACAAGCTCCTCTTGTGTAGCTCGATCGGTCACACCGCCATCGCCGTCGGGGAGAGGAGGGACGACACTGCCTCAGCAGCGTGCACCTTGATCCTGCACCGTGTTTGTTATGACCCCCCCCCAATGAACACACCAGAGAGGGAGGGCGAGACGATCGAGGGGTCCCGTACCACGCGGAATCGACCCTATCCAGTGCTCAAGTGTGCTCAAATATCTAAACCCCCCCCGCCATGGCTTTCGCCTTTCGGCCAAGCCAAAAAATAATTACTGCTAGGAAAACAACAATGAGGCCCGTGGCGGGTACGTGGCGGGGGCAAACGTAATAATGAGCGGCTGGGTGAGGACGGGAGGGGCAAGAGCAGGCGGACATCGCTTCCAGGGAGGGGGGCGCGCTTCTCTCCACACCACATGCTAGGGGGGGGGTCCGACCCCCCCCCAGCACCTTCACCACATGCTAGGGGGGGGGCCCGCCCCCCCCAGCACCTTCACCACATGCTAGGGGGGGGGGTCGTGGCCCAAGACCCCCCAGAAACTCGTGGTCAGACCCTCCGGGCCCTTGATTTTACGCCTCATTTCGCAGCATTTTCCAGGGGAAAATCATCCTTTGGAGCTACATGAGCCTTGAGACTGGCCAGATTCTCCAAGATATTGGACTTTCAGCCACGATTTCACAACTTTGGGGGGCAAAAACCGCTTCCCTGGGGGGTTATTTCCTAAGCCCACGAAACTGCTGGGGGGGGGGCCCCACCACAATGGCTAAGGGGGGGGGAGGGTCCCGCCCCCCCCCCCCAAAAGGGTTTACCCCAATTTTTTAGGGGGGGGGGGGGGGGTTCCCCCC
>NW_005196538.1:0-1362 GCF_000372725.1 Emiliania huxleyi CCMP1516 | reverse complement strand
ACACCGCAGTCCTTCTCCGGCTACATACGTGTCGGGCGTTATACCTGGGGCACTGGCCCTCCTTCTGGTCTCCTGTCCTGAACATGATTAAGCGAAGACTTACCCCAGTGGGCACTGCTGCACAGTCTCTAGCCTAAAAGGCTCATCACAAGGTCACGCGCGGACTTTCGACCCCACCACCAGCTGGGGGATGATCCCGCGCACAGAGCACTCGGGGATTAGCAGACCGCCCTGGAGGACTTGTTTCCACTTCCAAGTTCAAGCCAGGGTCCGCAGGCCATAAAGAGGAGCGCAGATTAAAATGGCGCCGGAGGCTCCCCGCGGGGCCGTCCGCGCAGAGAACCTTTGTCTAAAAACAAAACAAGAAAATCGATGAGACACCACTAGGGGCTGGGGGGCTCCGATCTCCATCTCTCCAGTACTCTCCAATCTCCAGCGTCGCTACATCTTAGGCCGGATCCAGTCAGATCTCCGATCTCCATCTTCCATCTCCAATCTCCAACGTCGTCATCTTAGGCCGGATTCAGTCAGATCTCCGATCTCCATCTCCAATCTCCAATCTCCAATCTCGATTCGGGGGCCCGGGGGAGGAGGGGGGCTCAAACCTTCAAGGAGATGCGCTATGGATTCATTCACATAGCAAAAGGATCTCCACACTCTTTTCGCGCCATTTTGCAATCTCCAGTCGGCCCACACGATCTCTAGGCGCCTTTGGCGCGAAGTCAGAATCTCCACCTCTGTCGCAAGATCTCAAGCGACTGCACGCACCAACTCGAGATCTCAGACTCCTCTCGAGCATCTACTCCGGAGAAGATTTGCCTCCACCAGTTCTTCAATCTACTGCTGCTCTTGGCAGGAGATTTGCCACTTAAGAGATCTCTGAAAGGCATCTACGATCTACAGTCCAAGGATCTTCCGATGTAGCGCAGAGATTTCCATGTATGGCGACGCGCCCCCACATGTGCGGGTCGGTGTGCTCGCAGTGGCGAAACAAATCCTAGAAAAATGCACAAACACACAACTGAGCGAGGACACGAAAAATGAAAGGTGCGTTACACGTCAAGACTCCAAGGACCAAGCTCACAGACATGCGCGGCGCGAGCTCACAACCCTCACATCACACCTCCGCCGTAAGTAATGGGCCGTCGTGCACGCCGCGGAAGAGGAGCTCGCCCTCGAAGCTGACGCGCGCTGCTGCCCGCGAGCACGCATCAACACGCCGACCAGGATGTCGCCGCCGCTGCCGCAGCCAGCAGTTCATAGTGGCTGCACACAGCACAGCTGGCCGAAGGACACCAGCCTCTGAGGTCGAGACGAGGCTGCCGGCGTCGCCGCTGCAGCTCTGGGCATCACCTGCACAAG
>NW_005196539.1:0-1362 GCF_000372725.1 Emiliania huxleyi CCMP1516 | reverse complement strand
TGGAGGAGCCCGACATGATGAAGGACGCTGCTCGATGGGACCGCTTCCTCGAGCTGGTGCGCGCCTTCCACGAGCCGTGGCCGCAGGGCGAGGAGGACACGGACGAGTACCGCAAGGCGCGCGCCCTGATCATCGTCAACCTCGCCGCGCCGCCGTGTGCAAGGATCTGTACGAGCTCAAGCCGCTGGACGGTGTGGCCTCGTGGGTGCCGCACATCCTCCTCTTCATCGTGCCGCGGCAGATGGTCGAGCTCGGCGACCCCGCCCGGCGCTCGTGTGACGCCTGCGAGTCCTTCGGCGCCATGGTCAAGACCATCAAGACCGCGACCTGCCGCCGCCGCATCTCGACCGAGACGCAGCACACGACGGGCATCCACGGGAACCGGCGGCGCTGGCGGCAGTCCTTCACCAAGGGCTACATCGAGCAGGCGTTCAATCGGGTCAGCGCGCGCGAGCTCCTGCGCAGCGACACGAGCGACGCCAACGTGGCCTATCTGCAGCGGCAGGACTACAGGCGGCTGAGTACGGGGGTCGAGACCATCGCGTCGCACCGCCAGAGGGGCGTCGCGACTACCCCCTCAGGGTCCATCCACGCCGCCCTCGGCGCCGCGAGGGGTGCGGGCAGGATGGAGGCGGACGTCTCGGGCAAGGAGGCGGGAGCGGCTGCGCGGGAGGCGGTGCAGAAGCGGCGGAGGGGGCCGGAGGACGCGTAGTGAGCGCGGACTGAGGCGCGGCCGGCCGTCTGCCAGACGGCCGGCCGGGCGCCGTATGGGCCTCGGGGTGCCCGAGGACTTTAGAGGTGCGGTTTTTTTTGCTTGTGTCTATTGGTTCATGTCATGGACCGGCCCTGGGGAGCCTTTTACCGCGCCCGGAGGATGATACGAGTCCGTAATGATTTAGCGGGAGGGAAATCGGCTGGTGTGTTGTGTTGTTGTGCCCTTGTTTGTTCCTTTGGCACCTTGGAGTGCTGGGGGGGGCGACAGGGGGGATGTGGCCCTGAGTTATGTGTACGCCAACTCAGGGTGTGTGGCAGCCACGCTGGCTGTGTGTCTTGTGAGCCTGTTGTGTCTGTGTGTCGCTCGTGCGTGTCGTCATCATCTGTCCCGCGTCCACCCATACCGCGCTGGTGTCCAGTCCGAGCCTGACTGTTCTTCACCTTTCTACCTACCTACGGGCGGTTGTTCATGCCCTCCCCACAAGACATGGCAGCCTGCTCCTGCTGCGTTCTTAATATTGAGACTTAGTTAGGATCGCATTCTCATTCTTCCTAGTACCCGGGGACCTAGTCTTGGTCCTTGCTCACCGGACGCCTGAGCCCATAGCAGCTGGCCCATACGATAGCCGGTGACCGGCCCCAGCCGCA
>NW_005196540.1:0-1362 GCF_000372725.1 Emiliania huxleyi CCMP1516 | reverse complement strand
ACTCCGTTTGCTCACCATCCACTAACAAGTAATATTCCTTTTGGTATAACAAATGAGTAGTGGTTTATGAGCGGCCAGTTTTGTGCATATTGCAAATAAATGTGTGTCTCGCGCCTTGCGGGGGGGGGGAGCGGAAAGGAGGAACCTCTTCCCAAGAGCACCACTCTTGGAGCGCCGCCACTACCACCCAGAGCGCTGCAAGCAGCGCCGGGCAATGACGGCTTACCGCCCACCCAGCCCCCCCTCGGCACACCCCGGCAGCCAATGTGTGACGGCTCGAACCCGCTAAGCCATCCCGCAAGCGGGATGGCCCGCCCCACTCGAACCCGCAAGCGGGCGTACGAACCGCGAGCGGCTCGCACTCGTGACACGCAGGCGTCCGACAGACGGCGCCGGGGCTAGGCGACCGAAGAGGAAATCGAGCCTGCGGCGTGGCCTAGTTGGTGCAGCGTTCGGGTCGGGGACGTTTTGGTCGTTGGTTCGAGCCCAGCTGGTGCAGTTCGTAGTCGCGCAGCGACGCGGGCGTGCGGGTGCGCGGCAGCCTCGGCAACCGAGGCGACAGTGGCGAGCAGTGGCGAGCAGGGGCGAGCAGGGGTCAGAGCAGTGCGGCGCGCCGAATTTTTTCGATGGGCTCGGTCAGTGGGCGTGTCAGGAGGCGGCCGGCCGGGAGAAACTCGGCAGTAAAACTCCCGCGCCGGCCCAGGAGGTGGGAGTGTCACGGAGGCGGCCATAGGCGCGCGCTCCTTGTCTACGTGGGTCCGAGTTTTTTTTCGCGTCCATCCGCGAGTGGACACGAGTGGGAAAGGCCCTCTGCGGGCGCGCGCCCCGTGGCTCGCACGATGCGGCAGGGGGACGCAGTCGCGAGCCGAGTCCACCAGTATGCGCAGCCGCGACCCACGCCCGATGCCAGCGATGCGAGAGTGGGACACTTCTTGGGAGCCCGTCTTGGCTGCGAAAGCGGGAGCCCGACTAGCTTTAGTCAGCCCCCCCCCCCCCCCCCCCCGCAAAAAGTCCCGTTTTGCCTTTGAAAACTGAACAGGTTTTTTAACCCCTACAAATATTCCAAATGCACGCGGAGGCAAAAACAGTTCTCTTACTTCTTTTGGGGGGGGGGGGGGGGCGGGCCTTTAAGGCCCGGGGGGAAAAAAAGCCCCTAACCCCCCGGAAACCCCTTCGGGGGCCCTCCCCTTCCCAAACCCTGGTAAGCCCCTTTGGGGGTGTTCGAAAAACCCCCCCCCATCAAAAGAATTGAGGAAGCCCCCCCAAAAAAAAACCCGGGGGAACCTTTTTTTTTTTTAAAAAACATTTCCTCAATAAAGGGTCTCCGGGGAAACTTGCCTTTGGAGAAAATGGGCCCAATTG
>NW_005196541.1:0-1362 GCF_000372725.1 Emiliania huxleyi CCMP1516 | reverse complement strand
GACCGACCAGACCGATTAGGCTCGACGCCGCGCTCGCTGTGGGGCTGCCACAAAGTCGCCGCCGAGCGTGCCACCGACGGCGTCCTGGCGGAGGTGATGGAGTGTGAGACCTGAGGCTGCGGAGGTGACGCCTGAGGTACCGGCCCGTGCACAGCGACCCAGCCGGCGACCGCCACGGGCTCAGGCGAGACTTGTCGACGCGTTCCGGCTCAGCTTCACCGTGGTCATCGGGCGTCTGTCGACGTCAGGACCACCCATACAGCTCGAGGGTTTGAGGTCGCAAGAGCCAAGATGGTGGCGTTTGGACATCCCAACCATCACACAAGACAGCCTGTAGGTGATGGCGGGACGGCGCAGTGTTTGTGGCACTCGGCAGTAGGCACCCGCGGCACGGCCCCGCTGTCGGCTCTCGCGGGCTGCGGAACCGGCCCCAGAAGGGGACGGTCCGGGCGAGTGTGGCAGCTCCTGCGCTAGCATGGGCACCCTGTATCATAGCACTACTGATCCTGGTCATAAGAGCTGCCAGGAATAGCGTCAGGAGCCGGTAGGAGTCAAAACCCCTCATATTTGAGACATCGTGTCCCATATACTCGCACAACGAGCCGTGTGTGTGTGTGTGTGTGTGTGTGTGTGTGTGTGTGTGTGTGTGTGTCACGTGTCTGATTAAGATTATGTAGAGACAAGAGAGTGCGTCCTTTGTGACCTGTGTCTTTCGTTTTGTGAGAGAGTTGAGGAGGGCCGGCGCTGACGTAAAACACGTAATACGAACTCGTACATCCCGTAGCTGACACGTCTGGCGAGTGATTGAGAGATGGACTCCGGTGAGTAATATATGCGACTCCGCGAATACTGACGTCTGTACGTCCAGGGAGAACAAAGCCTCAGTCCTGCTTCGGCTTGGACGCGGCCTCGGCGCCCGCCACCGCGTCGTTGACGATCCGGCTCAGCTCCTCGGCGGTCTTCTCGGCGTCGGACTTCTCCCGGTACCGCGCGGTGATGCCCCCCACCGCGGCGATGAGGCCCGACTCGACCACCATCGCCGAGAGGCTCTCGCGCCGCCAGCCCGACAGCGCGACGAGGATGAAGGCGGCGCCGAGCGAGACCATGGCGAGCAGCGCGAGTCCGTACAGCAGGATCTGCCGCGCGGAGAAGCCGGCGGCGACGAGCGCCTGCTCCGTCACGATCTCGGGTCCTCTCGGGTCCTCTCGGCGCATCGCACTCTCGGGTGGCTCTCGGCGACGAGCGCCTGCTCCATCACGGCGTCGAGCACCTCCTCCCACCCCGCCTCGAACTCGCCGAGCGAGACGGTGCCCTCGCCGTCGACGTCGAGCTGCGCGTGCAGCGCCACGAGCGCGCCCTTCT
>NW_005196542.1:0-1362 GCF_000372725.1 Emiliania huxleyi CCMP1516 | reverse complement strand
GGCGCGAGTGCGCTGCCCCGACTACGACAGCTGGCACTGGGGGCTCGCGTCGCGGCTGCCGCCGTTTGCAGCCTCGACTCCGGGCGGCACGAACGCCGCTCTCGCCCTCTTCGCGGCTCGGGACGTCGTCTACCTGCAAGGCCGCAACGACACGTGCGACTGCAACCCGACGACCGCCGGCTGCGGCTGCCTCTCGCACGGGCTCGAGACAACGTGCGCGGATGAGCTCATGGGGCGCTTCCGGCTGATGCGCGGCCGCCTCTACTACGCGCAGCTGCAGGCGCACTTCAACGCCTCGCCGGCTGTGCACTCGATGGTCGAGGTGCCCAATGTCGGACACGACCACACGCTCATGTGGCAGTCGACCCAAGGGCTCGACGCCATCTTTCGGTGGTGATATTAATTATCACCACGAAGTACTGTCGCGGGAGAGACCACCCGAGACCCGTGGCGCGGGGCGGGGGGCGGGCCGGCCCGGGGGGCGCGCAGAGCAGTTTTCTTTGAAACGGCGCGGGGCAGCACACACGCGCAACACGCGCAACGCCCCCCGCGGCGCCCGGTAGCCTCGATACTGACGCACGCGTATAGATAGACGGCATGTTTTGCGAGTATATGGGACAAAAGCGTCGAAAATGTCCCAAAAAAGCGTGTCTCGAGTTTGTGGCAGCCCCACAGCCGGCGCGCGCTGCCAGGAAGCCCCGCTCGAGTGTCGGCCGCACTCCCTGGCACCCGGTGAGTGCGGCCGACCGACCAGACCGATTAGGCTCGACGCCGCGCTCGCTGTGGGGCTGCCACAAACTCGCCGCCGAGCGTGCCACCGACGGCGTCCTGGCGGAGGTGGTGGAGTGTGAGACCTGAGGCTGAGGAGGTGACGCCTGAGGTACCGGCCCGTGCACAGCGACTCAGCCGGCGACCGCCACGGGCTCAGACGAGACTTGTCGACTCGTTCCGGCTCAGCTTCACCGTGGTTATCGGGCGTCTGTCGACGTCAGGACCACCCATACAGCTCGCGGGTTTGAGGTCGCAAGAGCCAAGATGGTGGCGTTTGGACATCCCAACCATCACACAAGACAGCCTGTAGGTGATGGCGGGACGGCGCAGTGTTTGTGGCACTCGGCAGTAGGCACCCGCGGCACGGCCCCGCTGTCGGCTCTCACGGGCTGCGGAACCGGCCCCAGAGGGAGCCGGTCCGGGCGAGTGTGGCAGCTCCTGCGCTAGTATGGGCACCCTCTATCATAGCACTACTGATCCTGGTCATTAGAGCTGCCAGGGATAGCGTCAGGAGCCGGTAGGAGTCAAAACCTCTCATATTTGAGACATCGTGTCCCATATACTCGCACAACGAGCCGCACATCCGCGCTC